>NC_064287.1:49504171-49510915 GCF_019186545.1 Solanum stenotomum | reverse complement strand
CAAGTTGGAAGTGAGTAATTCACAGCCAGCTTGTGTAGAATATTGGAGTGTTTAGCACTCGGTAGTGCCTTAGTCAGTACATCAGCTTGCTGATCATTTGTTGAGATGTGATGGAGTGTGATGAGTCCATCTTGTATTTTTTTCTCGAACAAAATGACAGTCCACCTCTATATGCTTTGTTCTCTCATGAAACACAGGGTTCTTTGATATGTGAATAGCTGCCTGGCTGTCACAATACACAGATATGGGTAGTTTACATGGTAAATTCAGCTCAATCAGTAATCTTTCTAGCCACACCAATTCTCCAACAACCTTCCTAACAGCTCTATACTCTGCCTCTGCTGAGGGTAAAGATATGGTCGTTTGCTTCTTTGACTTCCAGCTCACAGGACTGTCCCCCATGGGCACAACATAACCACTCACTGACTTTCTTGTATCAGGGCAGGCTGCCCAGTCTGAGTCACAATATGCAGTGATTATGCAGTCTGCATTATTGGACAAGTGTATCCCTAAACAAGGGTCATTCTTAAGGTATCTCAAAACATAATAAGTAGCCTTGAGATGTGGTTCTCTGGGATTTTGGACGAATTGACTGAGATGCTGGACACTGAAAACTATGTCCATCCTTGTGTTGGTCAAAAAATTCAGCTTACCTACTAATTTCCTGTAGTATGTGGGATCTGTAAGCAATACACCTTCACCTGCCTTAAGTTTAACTGTGGACTCAAGAGGTGATGACACATGTATACAATTTGAACAATCAAACTCATGCAGTAGGTCAATAGTAAACTTTCTTTGAGAGATTATAACCCCTGAATCTTTGTACAAAATTTCCAAACCTAGGAAGTATTGCAGTCTCCCCAAATCCTTAATCTTGAACTCATTATGGAGAGAATTCTTCAAAGAAGTAATCTCTATAATATCAGTACCAGTCATAATGACATCATCCACATAAACAGCAACAAAGACTAAAGAACTTCCAATTTTTCTATAGAACAATGAGTAATCACTGGCAGAATGAGAGTAGCCTTTTGAGTATAAAAATTGTGCTAACTTGTCATACCATTGTCTACTTGCTTGCTTCAGCCCATACAAGGACTTCTTGAGCTTACAAACCATTTTTGTATTAGTCACCATGAGTCCAGGAGGTATGTCCATATAAACTTCCTCATGGAGATCTTCATGAAGGAAGACATTATTCACATCTAGTTGGTACATTTCCCAACCTTTCTTGACAACCAGACTGATTAAAATCCTGATTGTAGTCATTTTAACTACTGGTGAAAAAGTCTCATTGTAATCAATGCCAGCTTGTTGAGTGTATCCCTATACAACTAGTTTAGCTTTCAATCTCTCTATTGTGCCATCAACCTTGTGTTTAACTTTGTAAACCCACCTGCATCCAATTGCCTTCTTTCCCATGGGTAGTGTAACAAGATCCCATGTCTCATTAGCATACAGTGCCTCAAATTCTGATGTCATAGCTGTCTCCCAAGCAGAGTCAAGTGTTGCCTCTTCATATAAGCATGGTTCAGTGTCATGAGAAGGACCCTTTAACACTGTGTTGACTATCTTGGTTGAGACTTGAAAGAGAATAATAATGAGTGGTAGGTGCAAAGTTAGAGGATGGGGTTGAAGAAGGCTGAGTATGCAAAGAAGGTAAGGAATAACTGTATTCTTTCAAGTAAGTGGGGATGATATAGGGCCTACTGGACCTTCTAAGGTTTAGTGTTTGGGTTTGATGTTGTTCAGTGGTGTCAGGTAAGGCATGTCCAGTTGAGCTGGGTTGTCTATTTATTGAAAGTGAAGGAAAGTCTAATAATTGTTCAAAAGCTGATGGTGGAGATGTTTGTGAAAGTATAAATGCATGCAACTCAGTATTAGTGACATTAAAATTAGTGTCATTATCATCCAAAACAACAGTTTTGTTAAAAGTATCAAAAGTAGAGTTTGACATGTTTGAATTGGTATTCAAAGTTCTTAATATTGTGGAAAAACTAGGATCAGTTTCAGATTTAGACAAGGCAAAAGGAAATAAATTCTCATGAAAAATTACATCCCTAGAAACATGTATCCTTTTGGTACTTAGATCTAGGACTTTGTAGCCTTTTGTATTGAAAGGATATCCAATGAAAGTGTGAGGTGTGGATCTTGGATCAAATTTGTCCTTATGAGTCTTTATGGTAGGAAAACATAAACACCCAAAGGACCTAAGGTGATAATATGTGGGAGGTTGGTGGTACAATATTTCAAAGGGTGTTTTGTTGTGGAGAATTGTATTAGGAAGTCTATTGATTAAGTAAGTAGCTGTTAAAATGCATTCTCCCCAATATGTGAAGGGAAGTTTGGATTGATACAGAAGTGCTCTAGCAACCTCCAGAAGGTGTTTGTGTTTCCTTTCCACTACACCATTTTGTTGTGGTGTGTAGGGACAAGTCTTTTGGTGTATTATTCCTTTTGCTTGGAAATACATGAAGGTTTCATTATTGGTGAATTCTGTAACATTGTCAGTTCTTATTGACTTGACAGTAGTTTTGAACTGATTTTCAACAAGTGATATGAAGGATTTTATGGTTTGAAGGGTGTTGGTTTTGCAACTGAGGAGGTGAGTCCATGTTGATCTACTAAAGTCGTTAACTATGGTTAAAAAATACTTGTAATTGTTGTGGGTTGAGGCATGGTATGGTCCCCAAAAATCCATGTGAAAGAGATCAAAGGTATTGGTGCTAGAGACAGTGGTCTTAGTTGGAAAAGGAAGTCTGGTTTGTCTGGCCATAGGGCACACAGTGCACATGAAGGGTTGTTTTGGTGAGAAGGTTATGGGAATGGTAGGAATACCTTTCATTTTTACAAAAGGAACATGTCCTAGTCTATTATGCCACAAGTGATCAACATTGTTTCCATTTGACAATAATGTTACAGTAGCAGAAACACAAGCAGGAAACACATTATCATTGCCTAAACAAGTGGATATTACATCTGTAGTATTACAAGTCGTTATACCAGAAGTGTTATGCAAGGCATTACAGGAAATACTATTGGAACAAACAGTAGTAAAATCAGAAAAACAAGGTAAAGAACTGGAAATAGGTGCAACAGAAGTAAAAACTGATGCAGAAATGGGAGTAGAACATGCAATGTGACACCTTGAGCACAGATAGTATAGTCCATTTTGTGCTCTACCAATCTCCAGAGGGCTCTTCATTGAAGGGCCTTGCATGAAACAAGAAAAATTATTAAACTGACATTTTCTTTCAGGTGAGAAACCAAACAATGAACTGATATCAAGTTGAATTTAAAACTAGGCACATACAATATTTTATACAAAGTGAGTGAAGGATTCAGATGTATATCACCAATTTCTGTCACTTTTACTTTATAGCCATTTGGAAGGGTAATTAGGAAAGGACTGGGTAAAGGTCTGAGGTTTGTGAGTAATGATTTTGTGAAGGTCATATGGTGTGTGGCCCCTGAGTCTATAATCCAAGAGTCAACAGAGAGTTTTAGGCATTTACATGACAAATTTCCAATGTCATTAATTGAAGAGTAGCATGCTAAGATACCTGCAAAGTTAACAGCTCCACTATTCAAGTTGTTCCCAGATTCCTTTGCAGTGTTACTTCCTCCTGGAATCTGGATGTGTTCCGGTAGATTTACCAGCTGATGAATTTGTTGTTGAGTTAGACTTTGTTCATGCATTTTCCCTTTTCCTTTGCCTACTTCATGATTCTTGTCACATGTATCTTCCAGAAACTCCTCAGAAAAACCATTTGCAATAGCTGCTGTTCTTGCATTCTTTCCCTTAGTAAACTTGAAATCAGGAGGAAAGCCATGTAGCTTGTAACACTTTTCTTTGATATGACCAATCTTCTTACAATGGTCACAAAAGAGATTAGACCTGTTAGGAGTCCTGTTGTTGCCCCCATTGTTTCTATTAGAAGCATAGTTAGTCCTGAAATTTGTGCTAGTACTGGCAACATTCACATGAAAAGAAGTGGAATCCAAATTGAACCTGTTCTGAGGCTTCACCTCTCTTTGTTTCTCCTCTTGGACAAGAATAGAAAAGGTTTGAGCCATAGTGGGTAATTGATTCATCATCAAAATGCTGCCTCTCACAATGGTGTAAACTTCATTCAATCCCATCAGGAATTGAATAAGTCTCTTATCCAACTCAGCTTTATGCATTTTCGATTTACCAGTACATGTGCACAGGCATGTGCATTGTGAATTTGTGTCTAATGTGTTAAGCTCCTCCCATAACTTCTTAATTCTGGTGTAGTACCCAGTAAAGTCCAAGTTCCCCTGACTGAGGTCATTGATTTCGCGCTGAAGTTGATACAATTTAGCTCCATTAGTTTGATCATACCTATTCTTTAATTCGATCCATAGTTCTTTTGCATTGTCTACGTATTGCAGGCTATCTCTGAGATCTTTGGACAGAGAATTCAAAATCCAGGAGGTGACCATATCATCACATCTCTCCCACTGAGGAAATTCAGCTGAATCTGTAGATGGTCTTTGCACTTTCCCATGGATGAAACCTGTTTTGTTCTTTACTGATAGGCCTCGAAGAATAGCTCGTCTCCATGAACGATATCCAGATCCATCGAACAAGACAGGGACGAGTGTAGACCCAGCATTCTCGGAAGGATGAACATAGAATACACTGGTTAGATCCAGAGAAACAGGGACTGGAGGTTGATTGCCATTTGAAGTTCCTTCCTAATGACTGCTCTGTTCCATTCTGTGTGAAGTTAGATTACTGGAAAAAAGAAAGGACGAAACTAAAAGGATTTGAACTGCAGAGAGTGAAAGAGAACCGTCACGGCTTTGATACCATATTGAGTTAAACGAAAACTGATCGAGAATATTGATTCTCCATTGATGCTGATCTGAAGCTTTAAGAAGAAATGAAGAATACTCTGATTTGGGTAAATGAAAAACTGAACTTCATTTCATGAAGATGTAGTGTATTTATACAGACTCAACAATAAGAAAGTTCTAGAATCTAACTAACTAACAACAAAATAACTAACTCATCAACAAGAATAAAATGAATAACAAACTTAACCGACTTAGTTCATCACACTTATTACACTAATTGCCCTTGAATAAACTTTATCTTAACAACATTTGTTCTCGTGTTGTCGTTAGAATCACTTATTTCCTTTATTTAATGGTACGATTTTTTCTTTAAATAAGCCAATATTTAATTTTTATTGTTAAAAATTGACATGTCTAGCGAGTAGGACATAAGTTCTTTAAGAATACAGGACGTGATTTATAGAATATTATAATATAAAAATATAGATTTATATTCCACGCGTGGAAAAATTATATCCAATTTTTTTTTTTTAAAACCAACACAACACAAAATAGAGGCAAATGTTCAAATAATCTTATTTCCTTCACATACGTAGTAGTACATAAAGGAAGAAACATGAGAATGTGCCCTAATTAAACTATACCTTTCATTTACCATATATTTAATTATAAAGAATCTCCGGGTAACAGAAAAGTCAAAAATTTTATTCAAGATATTCAAAAAATAAACATGTAAAAGAAGCGAGGATCAGGATTAGGATCAAATCGATATATATGTTAATGGATACATATAACTAAGCTGAAGCTTTTATGTTGTTAAATTTCAACTAATCCTTTTGCCAAACTCGAATGTCATCACATACAAGTTATATATATACAATCAACACAAAATGATTTTTTGATTCGAGCGAGAGTCCAAATGAGTAAGGTGAGAAAATATCGATTGAAAGTTTTACTATTTAGACATTCAAATTAAGCATTGTTACAATTAAACATCTCAATTCCTAATAAATTGTTTCAATTATTCATTTTTTATTTAAATTTTAAAACTTTTTTTATGTGTTCTCATTTGTCTAATAGGTATAGCTAAGTTAACACATATTTTTTAATTATATATATATGCATTCACCTAATGTGTGATTTAAGGCTAAAATATGGATATGTGAATTCGTGGTCTCTCCATTAATTAAATATTTTATGTATATATATATTTCTTAAACTATGATGATATTTGATGGGGCCTGCAACAAGAAGACTAATGGTGCACATGTTGTTATTTACCTAGATCTATACTAGGGATCAATTCTTCACTTAATATATACATTTTTTTTCAGGTGCACACCCATATTCTAGGAATCCTAGAATATCTCTCTGTTCATATTAGTAAGCCGTAAAACATTAAATATTTTCTATCTAAGATTGATGCTTGTAATTAATGAAATATATATTTTATTTAATTAATTTAACTACTTAATAGACAAATAAAAATGCATGCACATATACAACTTTTGTAAAAAAAATTGACTATGTATTACACCATATATAAATATTAATATTCCGTTACATCAAGCACATGGACGAGAGGGACTTATAAATGAACGTGCTATTTATTTTAAAGACCCCACATACATGATATGGAAAGCGAAAACTTTAGTATCATCATTTATTATCTAGATTTTATCAAGATCTAATAGATTTTCATATATTTAATTGATAAAATATTTTATTAAATTTTTTCTTTATAAAAAAAATCATTAAAAAACATAAAATAACTTACTTGATGAAAGTAAAAAAAAAAAAAGAGGTGTCATAAATAACATCTGATATCGTAATTTTTTAAAAAAAGTCATATGATTGATATCTAAAATATAATTTATCGTCACAAGAAAAAATAAATATATTTTATGTTCGTTGTCTTCC
>NC_064287.1:49391152-49504151 GCF_019186545.1 Solanum stenotomum | reverse complement strand
CCCCCCCCCCCCCCCCCCTTATCTAAATTATAAATAAATATTACGTGGAAGGGTTAGCTAGGATCGATTGAATACTTTGGAGGCACCATAGCTTACATCGTTAGTAATGACTAAAAAACTCCGATCCGCCTGCTTCACACCTTTTTATAATAGGAAAAATATTTTCGCACGAGTACTAATTATTTGGTTAAATATTTTTGCGATAATATTTTTCATCAAATAAAACTCTTGACACGAAAATGATATATAACGTATGGTATTACGTAATACCTGATGAAAGAGATTTGAAAGGGTTCACTTATAATTTAAGAAGCAGAAAAGAAATATAATCAAATGGATATGATTCTAAGCAATTATTTCATTTACCTAACTTTATTTGATGGACTTATAGCAAAAAAGAGAAATGTTATATATAGATTTCATGCATGCCTACCAGAAATAATGTCTAAATTTATTATCTAGACATCAAGATTCAAGTGACTTTATTTCATATATTAGGTCATAGTTTTTTGGATTTTAGTCGTTGGACCATTATGATAACATTTATTTATGGAAAAATTACTAAAATACACGACTTATGTTTCCCTTATTTTCAATATCCCCTTCTATTTCTAACAACCTCTAAAATCTCTTATTTCTTTAATGTATCCGAGCCAATATTTAATGTATCCGAGCTACATATTATGTATTTGAGCTAGTTTTTAATGTATTCAAGCTACATATTATGTATCCGGTTTATGTTACAATGTATCCGAGATACTCTTTAATGTATTCGAGCTACATATTAAGTATCCGGTTTGTGTTACTTTTTAAGGGATTAATGTAATTGCAAACTAAATATGAGGGATAGATTGTAATTTCATATTAAAACTATGAGATTTATGTAAGTTATACATTATTTATTCGTCCATTATAAAATAAAAAATAAAAAAATCCTTCACTTGTACACACTTATAATTAGTGAATTATGTGGATCAATGAATATCAATACAAATAAATATATATGAATTTATAAGTCAAATATATGCTAATATAAAATTATAAAGATATTAAAGCAAGTAAACGTATATCAATTTATGAGATGAATAATGCACTAAATATATACAAATTAACAGATATCATATGAGTTATATTTTTATATATTATATATCAAATATGTATACACATGCATATATATGAATATGATGAAGTGAATCATTCAAAAAATATTATTTTTTTTTCAATATATTCAAATGCAGCTCACGACAAAAAAGAAAAGAAGAGGATAACCTTTTACGTATAATATATGGTGAAAGAGATCGAAATAGTTCATTTTTTATTTCTCACCTGGTGTCTGATATTAGTATTAGAGTCCGACTAAATTTGAATTAGCGCGAAAAGCTCCACATTCGAGGCTATACCGCTCCCTAACAAAGCAATTCTATATCAGGTGATTGAACTCAAACTTGAAACCTCTAGTTAAATATGAATGAGTATTTACTACTTCCTCATTGATCCATTACTTAATTACTCCTTCAAAGACCTTAGCAATAATTTAATTTACCTAACTTTATTTGATGGACCTATATCAGAAAGCGAAATGTTATAAAACAAAAAAGAGTAGAAACTACATGGAGGCATTAATTATTATAGTTAAATAAATTACAAAAATACATGGATGATACATTTTTTTTGGGCCTCCCAGGACCATATGATATTGATTGTATTTCAATATCTCTCCTATATATATATTTATTGACTTTATAACTTAGAGTATGTCACTATTTTAAAAAATAACTTTGATCTAGCGACGGACAAATTTTATAGTTAAACAGTAAAAATCATTACTAATCCTACTTAACGATGAATTTACGACAAATTTTGTTAGCGAGTAAAATAGCGATAGACCAGCGTCAAAGTTTGTTGCTAATTTCAGTGTTCGTTTTTAATAGTGTGTAAAATACTTTATACTATAATAATAGAGAGAAAAACATTATAAGGGTACATGATTTTAAATTTTATTCAATCATTTCATAAACTAAACTTCACTCTAATAAGGAACTAGAGATACAAAATCTTTGTAATAAAACAAAAAAAACTAATCAAACTCTTAGAGAAGTACAATTTTCTATAGCTATTTAGTAGAACTTAAAATACCGGAGAACCAATTGGTGAATTAACCAAATAATTAGGGAAATTATTCCAATTAATTAACTTGTTATCTTCAAAATCTCCATAGAAGCTTCCCATAATATTATCCACTTGCAATCCATTTGTTGAATTTTGTGTATATTCCGGAAATACCCCTGAAAATTCCTGCATGAAACTTGGAAGTTCTGTTTGGAGTTGATCATCTTCAAAACATGAGTTGATTGTAGACAAATTATGAAGATTTTGATGATCATCACCAACTTTTGTAGTAGTTGGTACGTTGTTCGCGAAAATATTCTCAGAGGAATTTAACGTTGATGGTATCGATGATTCGAGGTTTTTGTTCCTTGAATTATTAAGAAGAATGGCATGACTAATATCATTTATTGTTGGTAATTTTGTGGTAGTCATTTGCCATGCTTTCAATATGTCTAGACAAGGAGGTTGTTGATAATAAGGTAATTGTTGTGAAATTGTAGTAGGGTTAATGTTGTAATTGTGACTATTGTTGTTGTTATTGAAGAGAATTTTCGATTTTCGAACAAGTCTAGCTTCTGCTTCTAGTCTTGCACTTTCCCATTCAGCCATGTGACTAAGGTTTGCAACATATTTTGATGAGCCTGCAGCACCATTTGGTTTGTGTGTCATTGGATCAATTCCCATTTTGGTTAACCTCTTCTTCAGACGGGAGTTCCAATAGTTTTTTATCTCGTTGTCTGTTCTGCTTGGCAAGTAAGTTGCTATTGCTGACCATCTAACATATCATTGACAAAGAGAGGAACAAAACATAATCAATTTAGTATCGCAATAATCATACATGAAAAAACGTTAGACGAAAGAATGAAATTATTGTGGTAACATTGGATCAAACCAAATCAATGGTGACTTTAATTGAATGTGGACACTACTATAAAAGGGCACTATTTTAATCATAGACAGTATCATAAGTAGCATTTTGGCTATTAAAAAAATAGTGACTATGGGGATTGGGAAAGAATAATATTGTGGCAGAAACAAAGGTAACTGACTATTTATGAGTTCTATCATCATTTGCTATCTTTTTATTACTACTATACTACTGTCCTTCATTAATGTGTTATTTACTCTTGATCGTCCACTATACTCGTCCACTATACTAAAAATGAATGTCCACTTTTACTTGTCCAATTTAGAAAATTAAAAATCAACAGATAATTTATCACTTAGTTTCTAATAATTTACTCCTATTATTCATTAATTATAATTATTTCTCAAAGTACTAAATTTACTATATTCAAAGAATGATATAGTGAAAATTGTCATTTTATTTATCGCTCAATATGCCAAGTTAATACTGGACAAGTAAAAATAAACGGATTGAAAAAAGTATATATATATATATTCGTATGTCAACCTATTTCCAAGAAGAGCATGAAGGTGAATGATGGTTCTTTCTTCTTGTAAGCTGAATTTTCCTCTCTTGATATCAGGTCTTAGATAGTTTATCCATCTTAGCCTACAACTCTTCCCACATCTTTGTAGACCTAAAAATAGAAGCAAAAAGGAGTGATTAGCAAATGTTACATAATAGTATATACCTATATAAAAATGTATTTTCTAACGAATTAAACTTTTAGATAATATAATAATAGAATTTCTGATTCAAGTTAAGGGTCATGAGTTCAAGTCTCACTATCACGTAATTGGCCCATAAAAGGTGTTTCACATAAATTGAAATGAAAAGAAAATATCAATTTATTATTAAGTTGCAATAATCACACATGAAAAACGTTACATGAAAAAGAAATAAGTCCATGTAACTAGGCAAGGCAATCTAGCACTAGCTATAGATAGTCTTGGACCGTGACTAGGGCTAACAATGAAGCGGGGACAGAACACAGGAAGGGGGTTCAATCACCTCACACTCATCCTGTTTTGCTCTATTGCCATTCCTATTAGTTGGACCGTTCAAATCTATATATATAACGATTTTTGCATAAATTGAAACGAAAGGAGTAGTTAAAATTACCAGCTTTCGCAGGCAAACCCCTCCAGCTACCACAACCATGTTTATCAATAAAAGACAATAGTTTTTGGTCTTCTTCATGTGTCCATGGACCTTTCTTCAATCCTTCTTCATCACAACATTTGGATCTTCCCATTTTATGTCTATAATAATAATTATTATCTTATATCAAGAAAGTTTGTTATTTTGTGTCTTTCTTTTTGTGGAAATGAGAGATGGTATATATAGGCAAACAAATGTTGAAATAATTAGTAGTGTGACAAGAGAGTTAGCTACACTTGCTATGTAAAATAAATGATAGTATAAATTCCAAATGAGTAGTAATTATCAACACCAGCACACTCTTATGTCAAGCTTTAATTACACTGCTGGAATTTCAGGCAGCTGATCGGAGAAAAATAATACCTCTGCCTTTGTGAGGCTCGAGTGAAGGCATATTCAGCTTTTACTTTGGTTAACTTTTACTTTGGTTATCTTTACTACTCCCTCCGTCCACAATTGTTTGTCAGGGTAAGATCATTCACATCCCTCAAGGAAAATTTAATACAAGGTGTAATTTGACTAATATAACCCTACTATATCAAGAATACCAAAAGTCCACATAACTTTTCAATTGAACTACACAATCATTAAGGACAGAATTGGAAAAAAGTGACTCATTATTTCTTGATTGTTTAAATTGACAATTAATCTTGGACATCTATTTTTAGTATACCTGCCAAACAATTGTGGATGGAGGGAGTATTTTATTGGTGTTAGTAATGATGACAAATAGATGAGTTGGATCAAATATGAACGGATTAACATAAAATGGATAATAATTTCTTAGATTGGCACGCTCGGTAAAAGTGAGTTGGATGACATAATAGGTTGGATAAAAGACGGATTGATCCATATTTTTATGAGTTAATGATACTTTACTTTAATTAGAATTTAATATCTAGCTAGTACTTCAGTGACCTAATAAATCGATTATTTGTTTATCTACATTATATTTGTAGTCGAAGTTTTACCAAAACCCCAACCAAGAAATCGACCCGATTCTAGGACGAGACCTCAAGATCAAGAGTTGGGTCCTAGGTCAAGATCTCATGTCAGGAGTAGGGTCCGGGGGAGAAATGGATTCGAGTCGGATCCCAAGTCGGGATCAATTCTCAAGTTTGGTCCTCGGGTTATGGTCGGGTCCCAAGTTAGGACACCAAGTTGGGACCCCAGGGTTGAATCTCAGATCTTGTCTCAAATTGGGCTATGTCTCGGGCTGAGTTCTAGACTGGGATCGTGGTCGGGTCCTCGAATTGGGATCGGGGGTTGAGGTCAAATTTCGCATCCCAAGTTAGCTATGGGTTTTGGGTCGGCTCCCGAGTCAGCTCTCAAATTAGGGTCAAGAGTCGAGTTTCATGACACGGTTGGGGTCAAGATAGGGATTAAACCCCGAGTTAGAGCCGAGACTCCGATCAAAATTCCAGGTCAGGGGCTCGAATCAAAAATCGGATCCGAAGTCAAGGTTGAGGTCAAGATTGGATGTCAAATCTGGGTGATGGATCCCAGTTCCGAGGCTAGGGTAGGAGTTAGAGTCAAGAGTCTGATCTCATGAGATCCCTAATATGTGTCAGCACCCCGGGTTGTGGTCAGGAATTGAGTCCCTGCTTGTGGACTAAAGTTGAATAGTCATTTTTGTTCAGGTCTCGAGTCGTTTTCATGTTAAGGATCAGGATCCAGGTCGTCCCAATTCAGGGGTTAGGGTCGGGGTTAGGCCTTTAGGGTCGATAACCTGCAAATATTTTTATTGCTTCAATAATTTCATCATTGTTTATTACTCTTGTATTTTTCTTAAACATGTTATGATAGAATAACCTCTAGTTGAGCCGAGGGTCTAAAGAAAACAACTTCTCTATTCCACAAAAATTACGAATAAGGTCAGTGTACGCTCCACATCCCTCAAACCACTCTAAATATGTTGTTTCTTGTAGTCCTTGTACTTAAGGGTCTCTATTCAACGTCATTTGAGGTTAATTAAACCATGACGTAAAAATCGTTGTCCTCCTTCAATGAAAAGAAATTTATTCAACTATATGCTTACATTATAAACAAAGATAATTATCCTAATATAACACACAAACACGAAAATTTCAAAGTTGTTGCACTAATTTTCTCCTCCTCATAACATTTTGAAAAAAAATGACAGAGTTAGAATTTTTATTAAAAAAATAAACACAAAAATATGTACGACAACATTTAATATATATATATATATAATAATTTTTCAACCGATTTTTTTTTACGACCCCTCGCGCCTCTTTAGGTCCGCTCCTTAGTCTGAATAACATGTTCCACCTTTCATAAATTTGCATGTTCGATATCTAGGTGATTTATTGTATAACCAAAGATGAGCTGTACATTTATTTCAAAAAAAAAAAAAATGTCGATTTATTTAAGAATCATAAATAGTATTGGGACTGTGACGACATCGTTGGGGATATCTCAACGAACTTATATATTGCAAAGTGCATTGACATTTATTATTCAAAAAATATATATGTCATGCTTCCCTCACAAATACTATTCATTTTGGTAAAATAATAAATGTATAATCCCAATAATATAAAAGTAGCTTCAATTATTTAGACACTAATACCATAGAACTTTAATGTTTGAGAACTTCTTTTTTTATTTTTTTAAAAAAAGATTTTTCTCTTTTTTAAAAAAAATCAAAGTTGATTTATATATTATATATATACACACTGATTTAATGTTTGAATACTTTTTTTTTCAAAAAAAGATCCTCCTGTTTTTTTTTTCAATAAATCAAGTTGATGTGTGATGAAGTGCTCCTCCCTTTATGAGAGGTTTCGATTCATCTTGTAGATATAGAAAAATCCTTGATAAGGAGAACATTTTTAAAATGGGTCATACGTAATGCGAATTCAGATTAATTGAGCTTCAATGCGGATAAAGAACACTTTATGAGATACTCAAAAAAAATTGATATATATACATACATACATACTATGTACTTATAAGTTGCATGTATGCACTTTTAATACTATGTTATAACCAAGGACATATCAACAACATTAGTTACGAGCTCGACAGAACACAATAATTTTAGCTCAAACTTATATTATTTTGTATTAAAGACTTCACTTAATTATAAGAGTAAATAATCTATCTCAAACCATTAATAAGTTATTTCCTGGAATTTAGAATCCATTGACTTAAAATTTTTAATTCCATCTCATGAATATAAAAAAAAAAAGTTGAAAAAATAATAATAATTGGAAGAACAGGGATTGGTATGGCACTGGAGGTGTACATACTGATAAAATATCTATGCAAACATCTCATGAATTAAGGTCAACTCTCGTGTATCTGCTACTTCTCATCAATATAGATATCAGATAATTAATTTTGTCTACAAAAAATTAAGCAAATAAAACAATTATTTAATAATTTATGCCTTGTTTATACTATTGATGTTTTTAGGTACGGATGGCAATGGGGCGGGACGAGTGTGGGGTGGGCGGGTTTAAAGCTATACGGGGTGGGACTGACTTAAGGTTGTGCGGGGAGGGTGGGATGTGTGGTGGGTTGAAGTGGGTTTTTTAAAAACTAATGCGGGGCAGGATGGATTGTGGGTATATGTGATTTTATGTGAGTTTAAACTTAATTTTAATTTTTTACATGTTATAAGAGTGATAGAGCATTATTTATTAAGATAATTTCTTTAAAGCTACTAAAATATTCAAGATAGTAAATGAAAATGGTTCAATAAAAAATAATTTAATTTCTTACATGTTTCCTAATTGACCAATAAAAAAATAAAATTTTAAGTCACTATCTTATTAAATTAATACAACTTAATGAAAAAATGAATTTATTTTATGAAGTTTATTCTTAGTATCAAACTTAACTAGAAAAAGAAAAATATTAAAAAAATTATACGGAGCCGATCTATGTGGGGCGGGTTGAAAATAAAAAAAATGTTATGCGGGGCGAAGCAAATTAAAAAATTTGCGGATTAAGTTCAACCTGCCCTGCCCTGCCCCGCACCTCCCCATTGACATCCTAATTTCTAGGTGTATATACCGTTAAAGCAAGGGCCAATAGTTTAAAACATTACTATGTCATGATTGGAGGAGGCATGATGAACGCAACATATATATTTTCATCGTAAAAGTGGTATTTGTGTAGTTTATGCACACTTTCAATGTTCTATTGATCGAGTATCTTTTCTATCTCTCATGACTAGCACAAGCATTAGATAACTTCGTCCACCAAAACATAGAGAATCGCTACAAGAATTGAAATGTTAAGAGTTCATTGCACTTCAACATTGAATCAATTTCACTTGAAAAACTTCAAACTAATAAATTAAATCAAATAACGATGCAACGATGTTGTATGTATACAGTGATACATAAGATAATACAATCACGTACACCTGCCATACATATAAAATATACACCAAACATACACTCATCACACCCAAAAACTTATACATATGATATACAATTAATATACATTCGATATACGGTTCAATGTATTATTCCACCATCGGACCACCTCCAAATACACCATACCCGTCACCAACTACAAATATTGTTATTATTTTGCTGTAATTAGCTAAATGTTGTTATGTTTTGTTAATAAAGTACAAATATTCCTATTAATATAGTTTATTGAGCTTGAATATGATTTGAACGGTCCAACTAAAACTAAAGGGTAACCAAGATGTCTTATATTATGATGATTTCATTTGGAGTGGAGTCCATTCAAGGAGGCCCATTTGAAAATGATAATCTTATGCTTCCTTCGCATTAATTTATGTAATATTGTTTGATTCGATATAAAGTTAAGATTATTTTAAAAAAAAAATTCATGATTAAAATAAATTTTAAATATTTATATGAGTATAATTACAAGGCACAAGAGAAACACGCCATATAATTTGGGGTGTAACAGGGCGATTTGGATTAGTTATTGATCAAAATTAAAATCAAATTAATTTAGGTAGTTTTAAAATTATAAAATTCAAATAAAATCAAATATAATATATATTTATCGATTTGATTTGGTTCTTCGATTTTTAATCATACACAAAAATAAAAAAAGCGTTCATTCAAAAAAGAGGGAAATGACGTGAATTTATGTAAAAGGAAATGAATTATCTTCACGTCATTTTGGATCATATAATTCTTATACCCAAATTCCAATTATGTTTTACTTCTTACTTATATTGTTAGCTAATCCAGTGTACTAAACATCATAAACTGAATAATACATAAGCTATCGATATTGCTGGGACAAATAAAAGACGCATCATACCTTATTATTCTTTTTATTCAGAATGTTGCATTTTTTGTAAATAATTGTTAAAAAAAAAAAAAAAAATATATATATATATATATATATATTATGTATATATAATTATACAACTTGAAATTTAAAATCCCACTTCTTGGTGAATTTGTAATTTAAATCATGATTCGAAATCAAACTTGAAAGTTTGTTCACATTTCATAAACTAACATTGACATCAAATCAAAACTTCAAATTATAACCAAACGCCTCCCAAGTCATTTCTTCTCATTTGCTCTAGTTTTGAAGATTAGAGTTACTCAATATCTGTATTAAAGAGAAAGAAACATATACCATTGAGATAATCGAGATGACGCAAACTAATCTGACCACAAAAGAAGGAGGGAAACTACAAACAAGGCATATTGACTACTCACATTGTAATGCTATTACATGCATTACAAATGAAACCCTTTCCACCTTTGAAAACTCTTGAATTCATTTCCTTGAGACATTGCCATCCCAATACCACTTCTTCCATCTTTCCCAATCCCTCTATAATACAATCTCCATTCATGATCTTGATCATCTCCATCCATTTCAACAAGATATGGTGATCCCACCCCTTCACTATCCCACCCCCCTTCTTCACATCTCTTCAACAATGGATCATTTTCTTCAACTCTTCTCCATCCCTTTAATCCATCAGAAGATATTGCCATCCCTATACTCCTCCTCCCATTTCCATCTACACCTTCATAAACCATCAAATATTTCCCATCTTTTCGATTTCGTATAACATGTGGATTCAACACTCCTAGTTCATCAAAACCACCAATACCTCCTCCTCCTCCTATAATCTTCCCTAGCTTTAACCATTTCATTCCATCTCTTGACCTTGCTATCCCAATTGCAAAACACCCTTTTTCGACGTCATATGAATGGTAATACATTCTTAAATCGCCATTACTATGGTAAACTACCTTTGGTGAACCTATAAACAAAGAATCCCATTCACCATCTAAACCAACATCAAATAAGGCACCAGAATGATGTTCCCCTTCAATTCTTGCCCAATGCCTACCATCTTGGCTCATTGCTAATCCGGGCAACGACTTATAAATCTCTCCATCTCCATTCCCAAATCGCGGTATATCTGAATCTTCTAAAGTTTCAATCTTTTCAGAACCAAAACCAGTATAGTAAAGCCAATAAACAGAGCTATTAGCTCTTACTTTAGCACTTGACATAATCACAACCTCACTTGGCCTAATACTTTGTGTATCAAAACCCCACCAATTATCACCACAATTCAACACAATTTCACCCCTTTCCCAATGAACCCCATTACTAGAAACAGCTAAACCAATTGACTCTTTACCATTACTACCCCTCCCATGGTACCACATGTACCATCTCTCTTCATCATCACTAAGGTATCTTTTCACTACAGGTGAACCAATTTCAGAGCTATCCCAAGAATCTTTTTGCCCTAAATCAAAAACTAAACCCTGCGAAAACGATGAAATTGAAGGAGATGGAGGTTGATTTGAAGTGGGTTGTGGTTGGATTCTTGAAATTGGGTCATTTAACAAGGATCCATCTGCTGCATTTCCTTGATTTGTGTTTGGTTTTGAACTGGATTGAGCTGGAAATAGTCTAATTCTTTTGGTTTTGACTTGTTGGAAGATGGGTTTGGGTTGAAACCATGTGGGGGTTGGTAAAAATGTTAGCTTGGTAATTCTTGCTGGAGATGTAACGGAGTTTATGGATTTGAGAGCTGCCATTGTTGATTGGTTTGTATAGTATTGTAGACAAAGAAGGTAGAAATGAATGGCCAGCAAGAAATTGATGCACCATTCAGTATTTAACACCAAACATAATTAGTACTTTTTTACTTTTTGAAGAAAATTAACTTATGTATGTTGAAATTTTAGCGCCTAGCTCAGTTCGTTGTTTATCTAAATTTTCATCTTATTAAGGGCTCGTTTGGTCATGCGATATGATATCATGAGATGAAATTGAAGTTTTGTTTGAATATGCGATATGAAATTTTTTTTGTTGTATATTTTCTTATAAACATAAAAATCTCATAAGTTGTAAAACTATTACATTAGCCCCAATTGTTTATTCAATCTTATCAAATAAACAAAATTTATAAAATTGCATAATAAATTATTAC
This sequence comes from Solanum stenotomum, assembly GCF_019186545.1. Lineage (NCBI taxonomy): Eukaryota > Viridiplantae > Streptophyta > Magnoliopsida > Solanales > Solanaceae > Solanum > Solanum stenotomum. The sequence goes on along the minus strand of NC_064287.1, from coordinate 49,492,536 downwards.
AAATTATTTGTTCTCCACTTAAGTAATTGTTTCATCTAACTTTAATTTAATTTAAAAAAATTGATCATAAATTGTAGTGTACTAGTCTTTAATATAATCCTTTCACATAGTACGGACAATTTCCTCACGTTGAACTTGGATTTCTCAATCATGTGACCGAGAAGACGAACCAACATTGTTACTTTGAGCCATTTGTTGGTCAATATCATTTGCAATTATATTTTCATGCTTATAGACCATAAATATTTCATTAGTACTTTGGTATTCTCGCAAATAATTATGTAACACTGCACAAGTTATGACAATTTTCACTTGTGTATCAATATCATAATGGTTCATGCCTTGTTTCAGTATTCTAAATCTATTTTTCCAAGCTCCAAAAGTCCGTTCAATCACATTGCGCAGAGATGAATGCCTATAATTAATTAAACAGTTCTTTGGAATTTTGAGGCTCTCTTTCACTTCCTCGGTAATTTTGCAAATGATAGCGTAGTCCTTTGTATGGAGCTAAAAATCCTTTTGTGTTTTGGAAACCAACATCAACAACATAATATTTATCTACCAGCAACACATTTTATAAAGAATTACTAAAAACATATGTGACGTAAATGAGACATCTTTGTGTAAATAAATAATATTTATTCTAAGGATGTAATTTAAAGTTACCATATGGCGGAAATGGAAATTGTGACGTTGGTTCAACAAGTGCATTCTCAAGTACTTTACTATCATATGCAGTACCTTCCCAACCAGCAGCAACAAAGGTAAATCACATATCAAAATCACAAGCACATAAGACATTTTGTGATGTTCTTCCTTTGCGATTACGATATGCTTATTGCACCGCTTTAAGAACCCCCCCTTCTATATATGTTCCATCAATCGCACCAACACAATCATATCAAATAAAAAATACATCAATATTAGTTTAGTGAACATAAAATAAATTGGACGCATTATAGAATGCACTTCATAATAATAATGTTTGTAAGAGTAATAAAAATAGTGTTTCTAAGACAATGCATAGTCATAAAATAAATATTATCTCTTTAAACAAAGTTGATAGGAAATATGTAACTAAATACTAATAACTTACACCTAAAATATAAATGTGCACTTATTAAGGCCATGAAATAAATTTATTACTCAGCAATCGGTTGGTGTGAGTTAAAGTGACTATAAATTGGTGAGAATAATAAATTTTAAAAAGTAATGATGTGATTATAAATTTTATTTACATATGAAATAAATGGTTAGTAGATATAAATGTGGGGTTGTTTTAACAAAATGTAAACTCCTGGATCAATTTTTGTATTAAAATATCTCAAATCATGATATGAAATTTCCATATAATTCCATATGATGATTTTTGGAGAATATGAAATCATGAGATGGAATCAGCGTAAAATCGCATGTCCAAATGCTGATTCAATCTCACGATACCATATCGTGATATGGTATCGCATGGCCAAACGCCTACTAAAAAAGGTTTATTCTCACTTTATAATCCGTTCCTCCGTCTTAACACAAATGTGAATATAGTGTTAGCATATATTTAACAATTTGAATGGTTGAATACTCACATGAAAGACACACCTCTTGCACTCTTTTCGTTTCATATTAGTTGTCATATTTCACTTTTCGAGAGTTAGCTTTACTAATTTTTGAAGATAAATCAAACTAGATTAATTCAATATTTAAAAAATTATAATTTCGATACTCAAAAACTATGCCAAAAAGAAGTACTATTTATTACAATTTATCATATAAATATAATTAAAAAGAAAGTACATTTTAAAGTATTTGTTGAACTCATGTAATTTAACTTCTCAAAAAGTGAAATATTTTATACCAAATAGAGTATTTATTAAGATGATGTAACTAACAATAGATAGCTATTACTATAGTCAAAGTGCCACAACCGAAAGTGAAAATGAAAACCAAAAGATAAATAAAGTGAAAAAAGATTTCAATTGCCTACTTTGCTACTCAACCTCAAGGAAGGTATATTTACCCATATTACGATTGCCTCACTATTAAAGGTTCGTTTTTGTAAATTTATATTCCCGTCGTATAAACCTTTTTTTTTAAAAAAAAATTATTAGATTTATTTTAGTAAAATGATAAGTTTATTTATATAAATTTATAACTATATTAATATATTCAGGCTCTAGACTGGTACGTGAAAAAGCTATATGCACTGAATAACAATATGATAAGGAAGTATACTCTAATTCACTCTGGTCGTGACCAATATTCTATAAAGAAGTGGTTGCCGTAGTTTGAAGTGCCATAGTTTATAGAGGCACAATTATTAATAGTGAGATAGTAGTTGCACAAATAAAAACAAAATTTATAGAGTTGTTCAGAGGATCTAAGAAAGCTCATAGATTTAGTAGGTTGATTCAACATTTTCTCATGTAACTAGTTTCTTGTCCAAAAGACATAGAACCTTCTTAGAAGGTGGCTATGAATTTAGGTGCTCTATAAATGTAATGACCCTTTTGTTTGTTAATGGTATTTTTAGTTTACCAAAACTATATCAAATAATTATGTAGCTTTTCAATTTTATAAAGATGAACAATCATACCAAATTTACTTATATATGTATAAATATATGACACAAATATGATTAATTGCAATATATCTGATCGAGAATAAGTTATTATTTTTATGAGGAAAATAAAATTTATCCTAAAATATCATAATGAAGACATGCATAAACTCAAAGTGTGAATACAAACAAATGATTTGCTTTGATTAAAGTCCAATTACACCATTTATCTTAGCCATCATAAAATAGAAGTTTTTGTAAGAGCTTGTCATTTGCTTAGTGATCAGGGCCATTGCAATTAATCTCATCGTGGCATATTTCACCCCAATGGACAAGTCCAAGTAATAGTGTAGAGACAAATTATAGTTATTTGGCCTTAAGTGATGCATTGATCATAACTTTAACATGATCAGATGTGAAATCGACTTTTTGAGATCGAAACTAAAATAGCTAAGCTAAAATGATGATAAATTTATTGTATTATCTCTTGCATGACATCAAAATAGGATATATATTATTTTTCTTGTACATCCTAACCTAAAAGGAAAACAAATATATATATCCTAAACTTCCAATGAAAGTAAATATTCTATAGAATTTTTCTAAGTAAATAAAATATTCTACATTAATATAAATCCTAAAACAAAAAAAAGTAATTATTATAAAATATCTCTAAATATATTTTAACATTTCCCCTCAACTTGAATTGGAACACTTCTATTTCTTCTTAGATTCAATTTCTTTGAGTCTTTCTCAATTACATGCTTCAAGTTTTGCTCTCTATTGAGATTAATACATATAACTATTAAATATAATATATATTTAAGTAATTAACTTATCCACATAATAAATACTTGAAACCACATATAAAGTTTTAAATTTTTTTTGAATCAGTGCTAACAGAAACATTTTTATCATGAATTCAAGTGCTCAATTGAAATGAACTCGTGAGTTAAATGTCTCAATAAAATTCATTAACATATTTAACTAAACAATAATATTATATTAGAGAAATGCAATTAAGTTATATCACAATCTTTTTTAATATTAATAATAAATAGATTGATAAAATTGTAAAAAATAACAAAAAAAAAAGAAGACAAATATGATTTTATGGAAAAGATTTTGTAGAAGTCAATTCTATTTCACCCAAAAAAGAATAAAAAGAAGAAGAAGTCAATTCAGTTTACTTTTTTTTCCATTTTCTTCTCCACAACCTCACATCTCTGAAACAAACTCCTCCAGCGTCATATTACCGGAACCAATTGAACCGGCACCAGAGAGAAACAAAAAAAACCGTTCGCCGGAGAGAAGAGAGGGCGTTAATCGGAGAAGCCCTCTCAATCTCCGATCACAAAAAACCCCTAAAATTGCTATTGATTTCATCATCGCAATCGTTCAATCATATGGTTAACATATTTTAATTTTTGATGCGCCGATCCAATGCCCGTAAAATAAATCGTGTTGATAACAAGAGTCAGACAATGGAATCGGCTAAATTGCAATACCGACCAAGTAGATCTTCTCATCGGAGTCCTAATCGGAATAGTTCTAAATCGAAATCGAGAATCTTTTGTTACACTTCGATAGTGTTTGTTATTGCTTTTTTATGTTATGTTTTTGTGTTTTCGAGTCATGTTAGGTTTTCTGTGAAGAGGAAATATGGGATTGTGATTGATGGAGGAAGTACAGGGACGAGGATTCATGTGTTTGAGTATGAGGTTAGGAATGGGGTACCGGTGTATGATTTTGGGGATAAGGGTTTGGTTTCGATGAGGGTGAATCCGGGGTTATCGGCTTATGCTGAAGAACCGGAGATGGCGAGTGAATCAGTGGGGAAGTTGGTGGAGTTTGGTAAGCAAAATGTACCTCAGGAATATTGGAGTTCGACAGAGATTAGGTTGATGGCTACTGCTGGAATGAGGTTATTAGATTCGGGTGTACAGGAAAAGATTTTAGAAGTGTGTCGAGGGGTACTGAGGGATTCGGGTTTAAAGTTTATGGATGATTGGGCTTCTGTTATTTCAGGTATGAGGAATGTGTTTGCATTTCACTTCTGTTGGTTGTCCCATGTTGAGTTGTTTTGCATCTTTTTGATCAATTCAATTTGAAAGTTGCTGTCTTTGAGTTACAGTTGACATTTTTATTGGTTTTCCCTATAGTTTTTGACACTTTATTTATGTCTTTGTGATGTAGTTATATAACTCTGTCCATATGACTTCGTAAAGCATATAGCACGGATAAAAGAGGAAGCTTGTGGTAGTGGTAGGTTGAAGGCCAGGCTAAAAAATGTAATTACTAATTAAAGGCTTAATGACTATAAGTCTTGCATCTCCTTGATGCCGTTCTAATACAACATCTTACTTCATAAAAAAAAAAAAGCTTAATGACTATAAGTCCTTAGAGTGCCAAATTCAAATTTTAAATTTGGAAATCAATGATCAGTGGAACGCTAGTTTGTTCTTAAAAAGAAGTCCTTTGAGTGGTGAATTAGAACGGAAAACAACTGCCCTCATCAAGTTTAGAATTTAACCTACTTTGTTTATTGATATATAGTCTTTTTTGTTTGAGTTGCGAACATTGATTGGTTATAGTAATACCCATTTGATTTTTCTGAACTAAAGAATATAGCTCCAATCCTTTTGACACTAAAACCAAAATGGTAGTACACTGAAGCCAGATTGAAGCAAGCTATGACTGTAGATCCTGTAGGTAAAGTTTCTGATGGTAAGAGAATATTCCGGTTCTATGACTGTAGATCGTGTAGGTATTTCTGATGGTAAGAGAATATTCTGGTTCTCTACATCTGACTTTGTGTTGATTTAAGTTGCCATGCACTCCCATTTTCTTTATAAATATTTGTAGTCTCTGACAATTGCTAGTTGCCTAATAAGGTTTGAGGGAAATGCTAGAATCTGCCCCTCTTGTCACATTAACTTTTCCCATGATGTATGCCGTAATGACATTTTAACTTCTGTATACCTGTGAACCTCTTGGTTGAAAGTATGCAAACACTTCATTGTAGAGTACAACTGTTGCTTCATGTTAACAAAATTAATATCATATTTTTTATTGATTGTAGGATCTGATGAGGGTTTATATGCCTGGGTTATTGCTAATTATGCCCTTGGTACTCTTGGTAGTGATCCTTTGCAAACAACTGGGATAATTGAACTTGGTGGTGCATCTGCGCAGGTTGATCTCATCATTTTGAAATATCAATTTTTCATCACTCTGGGGATGTTTTAGGCTTATTGTATTCCTGGCACTCTTGTCATTTTCTTTTAAATAGAGTGTCAGTAATCACACTAAAGCTCACAGAAAAAATTAATTGCACAACCAATAGTCTTTCTTGTGTTTTCTCTGCATTTGAAATTATTTTTCAGTTTGCATGAAGTAACTCCAGGATAAGAGCATGAATGTTACTATAACTTTTGCTGTCTGATCTATTCAGGTAACTTTTGTTTCTAACGAGCCTATGCCCCCAGAATATTCTCGTACCATTAAATTCAGGAACTTTACCTACAGGATCTACAGTCATAGCTTGCTTCAATTTGGTCAGGTAACCTTTATTTCCTTGTTAGTTATTAATCATGATCAGTGCAAAATTTTCCTTTATCCTTTTATTCTCTGAACTTTAGCGTGGCTGGTAACTACATGATCAAATATGCTACTGTATTCTGCACTGCATGCTAAACGTTGTGAAATTGGTAGCTGATAATTCGATGTTATTAGGAGCACTTCTGTCCTCAGGACTCAACATCTCACAGGTGTTTGATCTAGTGTAAGAGTGAGGTGTGTGATTTGTGGATTAGCCGCACATCACTAGTACAAGTCCAGCCTCAGACTAGAACTTGGTATTTACGTAGAGAAGGGTAGAGGGGCAGACTCATTATTCCTGAATTTAAAACCGTGCTCTAGCTGGCCCTAAAAAATTTCTTGGTTATTTAAAATACAAAAAAGTAGATAATCAAGATTGTGCTGCAGAATTAGTCAGAAATTAAATAATAAGCATTTCTAGTAACACTAAATTTGATGTTCTCTTCTTATCACTTATATGCATCTAAAGGACTTTTTGAAGTTGTTTTGCAAGACAAGTTTGAGTATCCTGACCTGGTTTTTGTCCATCTTTCCCTTTTATCTGTGAAACATCTATAGATATCTGTTAAGATTTCATCGCTTTTGATGTTTTGCAGAACGTTGCATTTGACTTACTCCTGGAGTCCCTTGTTGCGAGGGGACACCATCAAGGTAATGTGGAATCTCTTTTCATTTAATTATATATGAACTTCAAGTACTTCATGGTGTGATGTTAATTGATTCTATTGTTGCATTATTTTTCTGACTTTCACAAGATGAACACAGAGATTTGATTTAAGTGTTAGAGCTTTTGATAGTTGCGTAAGTAATTTAGTGAAATTGTAAACTTGAGCTTTTTACTTTTCTAAACACCCAAATTTGTGGATAGCTAAATATACTGTTTCCTCATTGATTCAGAATCCCACCCCTACTGCATCCCCACAACCAAAAGCATATAATAAAAGGATTAAATAAATAAAAGAATTGAAAAAACTAAAGTAAATGATACATGCATTTTTTATTTAATCATTCAACATTTGAAAGTGATTTGTTATATTATCCAATTGACATTTTTGAGGAATGCTACAGTTGTAGTATTGCTTTAGTTAGCATCTTTCTTCCTGGGTAGACTGATGTATCAGTTCTCATGCTTTTTTTTTTTGTTGGATTAAATAAGGCATCAGTTCTCATGGTTCTGCAAGTACAAATTTATATTCACAGATTTGTTTTCTGTTTCCATCAATGCAGCTCCTGAAAGAATTAAGTTGATGGATCCTTGTTCTCCTAGAGGATACCCACACAACTTAATGTCATTGAAGCTCTCCCCCAGTAGTTTATCAGATAGGACTAGGCACCTATCGTCTCTTTATCCCAGCGGTAACTTCTCAGAATGCAGGTCTGCCTCACTATCATTGTTGCAGAAAGACAAAGGTTTGCTTTTCCTTTTACCTGTAATAGAAAATATGCAATGTTAACTTTAACTTATTTTCGACCAGACATTCCTTTCATTTGAAACTACTTAATGAAGCTCTTCTTCTTACATCATGCAGAGAGTTGCCCTTATAAAAGCTGCTACATTGGGTCTACATTTATGCCCAAGCTCCAGGGGAATTTTTTGGCTACAGAAAATTTTTTCTATACTTCCAGGGTGCACATTCATCTTGTGATTATGCCTATGTGTTGATAAAGTTGGCATTCTGTTGTGTTATTTATGGTTGTATCTTGCTTTTTGATGGGCTAAAAGATGTTTTTTTTTTTTGTATTCTGAACAGTTTTTTGGTTTGCCCCCAAAAGCTTTTCTTTCTGATCTTATGGCTGCTGGGAAAAGTTTTTGTGAAGAGGACTGGTCAAGTTTGAAAAGCAAATACCCCTCCCTTCAAGAGGAGGACTTGCATCGTTATTGCTTCTCTTCAGCGTATATATTGGCATTACTTCATGATAGTCTTGGAATTGCTTTGGACGATGATAGGTACTTATTGATTTTGATTTCCTTCTTTGTATATCCTTTTTAATACTTCCTGCTATCTTCTTGACTTAAGAAGAAAGATTAAACACTGTGCTGCTTGCTTTTCACATAGCTTTCCAAGTTTTAATGATGTAGTCTTGGTTAAGTATCTTATCTACTGTTCCCCCTTCTACCCGAGGCTTGTCTCTTCTTTCATAAAGGGAATAGTTAAAATCTACTGAAAAACATAGATGAGAAGAGAATCTTACTTCATAAAAAAAAACATAGATGAGAAGAGAAAAGTAGGGGTCAACAGAAAGGATAAACTAAAAGGAAATGAAGTTTCGGTGAAGCATAAAAATTTATACGTTTTACTTCCAAATCTGTTGGAAGAACATATAGTTAATATATATTTTACCATCCCACTTAATTCAAGTATATGTTTGAGCAGGATTGGATATGCTAATCAAGTTGAAAACATTCCACTTGATTGGGCATTGGGAGCATTCATCTTGCAGAGCACAGCTGAGTTGGACAAAGAGCATTCTGGGTGGTTTGCAAATATGTTCAGTGAGGACTCTCTCATTTTGCTTCTCTTCTTTGCCTTTTTCATTTTGGTGATGTTCACCGCATGGTATGTGTCAAAGTGGAGAAAGCCACAATTGAAGACTGTGTATGATCTAGAGAAAGGAAAGTACATAGTCACACGTGTTGGTAGATGTTCATAGATTGTTTTATAGGAGTAGAAGCCATTTTCCTGCATCTGTGGATAAGGCGAAAGGACCAAAGTGGATCATCAACTACCTCATCCAAGAATCTCTGCACACTTTGTTGCTTGGTACCCCGAGCTAAAGATGCTATACTTGGGCGAGGTCAGATCAATCTTATGGGACTGTTGAAGTGAGGTTGATACGAAGGCGTCTCTATTTATTGTTATGAAGCAGAAAAGCTTCCGGTAAGAATGTTATAGTCGGTATGAGGAAGCAGATACTAGAAACTTAGAAGAGCTGGTCTTGTTTGGTTGCTCACCAAGGATACCATTTACACTATAGTCATTACTCATTAACACATTTCCTTTACAAAGTAGTTGCCTGTATCCCCTGGGGGGATGGTGTAGAACTAAAGATTTCTCATGGGTGGTAAATAATTTGAATTTGTTCAATTTGACAAGCTAAGCTTTATGGTAATGTAGAGTTTTACGCGTCTTCATCGCTGGACTCTCTCATATTGAATGCTGCTGATATTGCCCTTGCTATTCATTATTTAGACGGTAGTCGAAAGTTTGCATTTTTACAAACTTGAGGAGTTATTTCATATACAAATCTAAGTTTTGAAACTGTAAACTGTTATAAAACAACTTTGTATAGCTCCAAAGTTGTGACTGAATTTTCTTTTTTACACCCATAAGTTAAAGATGTGTGTGGCCCATCAATCATTGTTTGCCTTTAAAGTATAAAATGATTGGTAGGTGTCTTTCTGGTTCATTATTTTTAGGGACAAATTTTGAAAAGAAAGATTGGATAAATAATTAATTTGGTATAAGATATAATCGTTTCAAAATATGATATAAAAATGAAAAACAACAAGATTCATGTCAAATGAACTTCATTCCTTTTTATAGGAATAGCTTAAGAACTAACCCAAATATTGTGGGGATATATATGCTATATGGTGTATTCTTTTAACTCGTGTGGGTTTTCTTTTTATATTTCAACTCTTCTTGATAAATATTTTAAAATGGAATTTCCCGAAATGAATTCATAATAATCGAGCTTTTGATGAAGTCAGAAGTTCTCTCGTGGACTATGTGAAGACTCTATTCTTTCTATACTCTCTTTATTTGCTCCTTTCGGCCTTGCGATCTTAGATTTGTTGATAATTTTACGATATACCTAGTAAAAAAAGACATTTAAAGTTCCCATCACTCACCCAATACAATCTAGATTGATTCGTATATAAAAGGGAAAAAAAAGTTTAGCATCCCATAAAAGACCACAATTTGACAACGCTACCCTTTTCCTCAATTAAATTCTAAGCCGTTGAAATATAACATTATTAAAAAGGAGGTCAAAGTCACTATTGATCAATCACTATCTTCATTTATTTATTAAAAAGTCCAAAATTTTTGAAGCTGCCTAGCACCAAAACCAAGGCAGACAAAACGAGCCGTTGTAAATAAAAAAAAAAGACTTTTACATATATTATGCGTATGCAGTATATACTCATACACATGGTATTCATGCTACAGTGATGGATCTAGAATCGCAAGGTGTTCATTTTAATATCTCGATAAAAAATTAAAATATATATATAAATGAGAAAAGGGTCTGATATACCTTTTAATTTTGCTATTTTGAGCTGATATGCCTTCGTTATGAAATTGGTTCATATGTACCCTTACCATTATACAAACGACTCACATATACCTCTACCGTTACAAAATGAACTCACATATACCCTTTATTTAACGGAAGTGAAAAAATTAATTTTAAACTTATATTTTTTAAAAATCATTTAGGGGTATATAGGATTCTTCTAGCAAAGTTCAAGGTATATTTCAATTTTTTTCATACATAAATTATTTTTTGACTTCTTTGATTTTCATTATTTTAGTTTTTATTCTTATTTTATTTTTTTCTTTCATTCCTTAGTGTAAAGAAAAAAATTTAAAACTATTTTTTTTGTCTATATTGTAATTTAATTTTTGTATTTGAAGAAAAAAAAATTGGTCATCTATAATAAGTTTTACAAGAATATTAGTGAAACAAAAATAAATTTGACCATCAAAATAATAAATCTAAATTAGTCATTGAAACAAAAACAAAGTCAAAAAAATATGTTTGAGGAAGATTAAATATACCCGTATGGGATTATAGTTTTTTTTTAAAAATAAATAAAAAATTAAACTAATTTTTTTTTCCATTTCCGTTACAGGAAANAGAGTAATTACACCAATTACACCAATTCCCAATTCCATTGTGGCCTTTCAAACAAGCCCTTAGTGAAAATACGGAATTTCGATACTGTTGATGCATATAAAACCTGTAAAGCGAAGATAAACAGAGAGATCCCCAAATTCTCTTTTTTAACAAGGAAGAAAAGAAAGCTTAACCAAAAAAGTGCAGAAAACAACAAACAAACCGCGATAATTCAGTGGTTCCTTAGTTCTATTTTGGTATATTTTTCGGACAAATCTAAGATAAATACTATAATTAGCAAACACCGTTCAATTTGTTCCGCTACAAATACGCAGTATTTTTTGGGTTTTTTCTCTTTCCATTTCCTGAATTTCTTCATTTTCCCAGGTATGATTCCTTTTTTTGCTCTTTTTTTTGGTTTAATTTGAATTTAGGCTGTGAATTTTGAGAAATATCTTGATGTCGCCGAGATTTTTGGGTTCATGGGTCAATTTTGTGTTTAGGGTTTGTTGTTTCGTGAATTTTTGTGACCATTGGAAAGAAATGAAATTAGATTAGTTTGAATTGAGAAGAAGTAGTTGATGTTAAAGAAAGATCTTAACTTTCGTTGTTTATTGAATTGGGAAGTGATTATTGGTAAATTTGGTGTAGGAATTGTGTTATTTTTTTTATCTGGGTTTTTAGAATGGGAGATTGTTTGGTGGTGCATACGGATCGTCTTGTGAAGGCTAATGGAGCTGAGATTATGGATGGGAAGAATCCTGAAATGGTGGGGTCTTCGTCGGCAATTGCTGTAGATGAGAAGAAGGTGCTGGAGGAGGAGGAGGAGGAGGAGGGTGATGAGGAGGTGCCGTTAATTGGTAAAGCAGAGTGCAGGATTTGCCAGGAGGAGGATTCTTTGGACAAGTTGGAGAGCCCATGTGCTTGCAGTGGAAGTCTCAAGGTGAAATCTTTTTCTCGTTTGGTTTTACTTGCAGGAGAATCTGATCATTTTATGGTTATATGAAAATTGTTTACAGGACAAAAGGAAATGTGGGGTTAGATTTTCTTCTTTTCTTTGTTTTCTTCATATGTGCCTTGAAATTGGAAGCACTTGTTCTTGCATTTGAGTTCAGTTCGTTCACCTCCTAGATACTGTTTAAATTATTGATACTCGATAAGTGAATCCCAACTAGTTTGGCGCAAGTAGATATCACCAATACTGATTTGGTGATATCTTGAATGCCATGGTAAGAGGAGGGCTATGATGTGTGTGTGTAGCTTTGCATGATGATGGTGATGTTTTTCTGTTCTTTTCTCTTTTTTCACTCTCTTGGTACCTCAGTATCATGTACTTCTTTTCAAGACTGTCGTTGCGAGCCCCTTTTTCAAGCAAGCTTGATTTCGCTTGAGTTGTGGTTATCCACCCTTACTCCTGTTAACAGGAATCAGGATATATCCTGCTATCTGATATAGTCATATCACATTCTAGTTTCACTTCAGGAACTCTTTGATTCCATAGCAGCGCTTATGGAGCTGTAGCTGTAATATCCTAATTTGCTAGGACTCTTCACTTTTGGTGCTGCACCCGTGTCGACCCGACATCGGTGTGGGTGTGGGATCCGTGTCCGATTTGGTCAGCCGATTTTGGGTACTTTGACCAAAATCGATGAGGAAAGTCCGGACAGTTTTAATGATTTTTGTAATCAATATAAAAGCTAAGGTGAAATTGAAGAAAATAATACCTTTTATACATAAATTTCTATGTCACTCCTTTTCCTTTAATCTCCTTCCTCAATTCTCCTCAAGTTCTCCACATAATATCTCATTATTTAAGTTTTATAACTCTATTTTTAGATATTTTAATTATTTTTAGGCGAATCCCCGCACCCGTATCCATACATGGATCCATATCCCCGAATCTTAAAAATTTGATCATGAAGGATCCGACTTCTAGGCCCGCACCCATATCGGACACTCGCACCCGAGTCTGAGCAACTTAGGTAATATCCTTGCCGCTGCTGTTCCTCTGTTGCAGTTGCTTTCTTTTTATACATCTTCACCCTCATCAAAGTTTTTTCCTGCTTACAATTCAATTTTTTTTACTTATTCTCACTTTAATTGCATAGATGGTTGCACTTTTCTTCTTGCATTGTTTCCATTTTACTATACAGTAAGTTATGTGATTTTCTTTAATTGCCTGATAACTTAAGAATTGTTGTTTTCTGTCTTGCTTGCTTTGTTTTCTTTCAATTTGTGTCTCTGCTAATTATTTTGGTGGAAAACATTTACTGCAGTACACACACCGAACATGTGTTCAACACTGGTGCAATGAGAAGGGGGATATTACTTGTGAGATTTGCCATCAGGTATGTGTCTATCTCCCAGTTGGTTTCCAACTTTCCATATTGTCTTGTGTATTATAAGATGAAAGACACTCCATTCTACCTTATCAAAAAAAGACACTCCATTCTATGTGAGAGTACTCCTGCTTGTGCCATTGAGTTCAAATCACAGGATTCTCTTCCCCTCTTGAATTACCCTTAGTAGTAGTTTGGTAAGTAAGATGGGTTTACGTTATATACAGTCCATTGAGATTAGATCATAATCATATGAGATGATATGTGGAGAATTATTGGCCCGGTTGTCTGGCTTGCTGATTTTACACAAGTCACATAGTCCTTTCATGTGTCACATTAGTGTGAAAGGACAAGGATAAATTGCTGGTACTCCTATTTGAGAAATGATGTGGCAGCACTCAAGGATATGACCCAGCAGTCAATGAAACTGCAACCATAGTTCAAATCCTAGCAGAGACAAAAAAGGCTAAGTGATTTATTTCCATCTGTACTAGTGGGTGTAGTGAGTATTATGTGGATTAGTCAAATTGTGTGCAAGATGGCTTGGGCACCACCACTTTAAAAAGTTAGTGTGTGGCACTCACCTTTCCCTTCCCCATAGTTTGAGAAATTACACGACCAATCCTTTTGTTCAAGTTGCATAGTTAGATATCTTTTGTCACCTTCTTTCCGGTGTGGTGAATACTGAACCTAAAAATAATAATGCAAGTTAAATATATTTATAAGGATCTTTTTTCCCTTTTGTGAAGGAATGAACTGGTAGGGGTCAATGCCTAACCCCCTTACCACAAAGGTGGTTTTTGATATAAAAATAAGGGATCTTCTTGCCATGAGATCCTTTGCATCCATCCCTCTCATTCATGATGATTATGCAAGTTGACTATTTTAGTTTAAAACTGAACTATCCTTATTTTAAAATCAATATATATTGGCCCTATAATTGCTTAATTCTGTATCATCAAGCTTAGTTGTTTTTTCGAGACAATGAAGTTTGGATATGTATTTGTCTCTTGGAGCATTCACCTATAGTTGTCTCTCTCTCTTGCTTAGCCCTATTCCGTAGTGCTTTGACAATCAACATATCTCTTAAATAAATAGCTTGACTCGTGATGATTTCAGAGAAACTTGAGAGTCTGGGCCTGATACATTTGAAATTCTTCCCTTTAATCTTGATGCTCATTAGATGATTTCTTTTCTGGTTAGTTTCATTTTCAATTGCAATTTGCAGCAATACCAGCCTGGTTACACTGTTCCTCCTCGACCTGTGGCTGAGGAGACAATTATTGATATTGGGTGAGTTTAAGTTGGTTCATCTTTCATTTGTTTATATACCACTAATTTGGTTGTAAATTCTCTTTTTTTCTGTAACCTTTTCAATTCAAACAAGCCATGATTAATGTTTTGACCTCTTTGGTTGTGATTTTAGCTAGTCGGTGTGGAATTAGTCATGAGGTTTGATCAATTTTCATTCTTTTTATGATGGTGGTGCCCGGGCCAGCTTGCGTGCACCTTGACTAATTCCACTAAGTATCTGCTTACCTCCCAAGGATAATTTTGTCCACCAAGGCTTGGGCAGATGAAAGAAAAATCGCCTAGTGTTTATTTGTTGTCTCTGCTGATATTTGAACTATAGAGACCTCANTAATCATGCAAGTTAAATATACTTATCAGGATCTTTTTTTCCTTCTGTGAAGGAATGAACTGGTAGGTGTCAATGCCTAACCCCCCTCCCCCCCTACCACAAAGGTGGCTTTTGATATAAAAAGAACGGATCCTTTGTATCCATTCCTCTCGATTCATGATGATTATGCAAGTTGACTATTTTAATTTAAAACTGAACAATCCTTACTTTAAAATCAATATATATATTGGCCCTATAATTGCTTAATTCTGTATTATCAAGCTTAGTTTGTTTTTTCAAGACAATGAAGTCTGGATATGTATTTGTCTCTTGGAGAATTCACCCATTCCGTAGTGCTTTGACAATCAATGTTTCTCTAAAATAAATAGCTTGACTCGTGATGATCTCAGAGAAACTCGAGAGTCTGGGTTTGATACATTTGAAATTCTTCCCTTTAATCTTGATGCTCATTAGATGATTTCTTTCTGATAAGTTTCATTTTCAATTGCAATATGCAGCAATACCAGCCTGGTTACACTGTTCCTCCTCGACCTGTGGCTGAAGAGACAATTATTGATATTGGGTGAGCTTAAGTTGGTTCATCTTTCATTTGCTTATGTACCACTAATGTGGTTGTAATTTTTTTTTTTTTGTGTAACCTTTTCGATTCAAACAAGCCATGATTAATGTTTTGACCTCTTTGGTTGTGATTTTAGCTAGTCGGTGTGGAATTAGTCATGAGGTTTGATCAATTTTCATTCTTTTTATGATGGTGGTGCCCGGGCCAGCTTGCGTGCACCTTGACTAATTCCACTAAGTATCTGCTTACCTCCCAAGGATAATTTTGTCCACCAAGGCTTGGGCAGATGAAAGAAAAATCGCCTAGTGTTTATTTGTTGTCTCTGCTGATATTTGAACTATAGAGACCTCATGGTTCTCCCTCACTTCACTGACCACTAAGCCTCAAGGGTGTAAACTACACACTTTTACAGCTTTTAAACTAATTTTAAGCCTTCATATTTTGGTGCAGGGGAGGATGGCAAATCTCTGGCACTCCTTTGAATTTACATGATCCTCGCGTCTTGGCAATTGCAGAGGCTGAACGCCAACTTCTGGAAGCTGAATATGATGATTACAATTCTGCAAATGCAAGTGGTGCAGCATTCTGTCGATCTGCTGCTTTAATTGTAAGCCCTTGTACTTACTTATTTCCTAAGATAACATTGTGAGCCTCTTTACCTAGTATTTGTGTCATTGCCTCATTCACTTTTTGGTTCACTTTCAAGCAGTGGGTAAATGCTCCTTAAGTTGAATTTCAGTTAAAAAAATACACTAATCCAATTCAGGGTTTTGTTTATCTAACTGATATTTTAGGCATGTAAGAACAAAAAATGTTTTTACAGATACAAATGTTTCTTTTTTCCCACTTTGGTTAAATGTTTTTTTTATTTCCGAAGTTCGTTATTTCACATTTTAATTGGTTTAGAAAAAGAAATGAGAAGAGATACGAATCAAAATGCAGAGTGCTGTATTGCTTGTTCAAGCTTTATATACCTGAACCCCATTACTTCAAAAAGATTGGCCGTCTCAATCTCTGGTGATCTGTCTCGACTGGTCTCTCCTTTATGTCCAGGATTCGTGACCATAGCTTGTTTATTTCCAATGATATGGACCATCTTGTATACTTAGTCTATCCCTTCCCCGTTCTGCCCACAATCTGATGACTGTCCAGTCTTAAATGATAATTTTCATTGACAGTTGATGGCTCTTCTACTCTTGCGCCATGCATTACCAATGACAGAAACGGATGGAGATGATGAAGATCCAACTGCTTTCTTTTCGGTAAGTTGGCTAGCTGTACACCTATATGGTTGCCATTTTTATATTTCTCTTTAAAAAGGTTTCTTCTTAACGGTGGATCTAACTGATCCATCTCTGCAGCTTTTCTTACTTCGGGCAGTTGGCTTTCTTTTACCCTGCTACATCATGCTCTGGGCCATCAGCATTTTGCAGCAGCGCAGGCAAAGAGAGGTGGGTGTTAGTTTTGCTAGTCCCGCATCAATGAATTGTTTTCGAGATAGTGTGCTGTGCACGTCTATATTTAGCTACAACTGATGTAAAAAACTCGTATTCATTGTTTGGTTGGGCAGGAAGCTGCAGCATTGGCAGCAACACAATTTGCAGTTGTGTTACACTCTGGACAGCCGAGAAGTGTACAGTTTACCATAGCATCAGCTGCACCAGCAACACCAGCAGCGCCTGCTTCAGTGGATAACGTTTAAACAATAAGACGATCGCGCTTGATCTCTTATTTTGAAGCTAAATCCTGCCTTATGCTTGATTTGTATCTGTATTATGAACAATATCACCATGTCTCATCTTTTACTAAAAAAATTATGTGTCACTAAGTTGTATATTAATCGTATCATTTAACATCTATGTATGACATTTTTGATTAACCTTTCTTGTGCCCATGAAGAATTGTCTTATTATTCTCTTCCTATCTTCGGGATTACATATATATGTTCATAAAACTATGATAGAACTCATCTATTTAGTCAAATATTAATGATAAATCATTTTATTGTTATTATTATTTGTTTATCACTTCTAACAAGTGTAAGTGACTAATAACAATTTAAGGGTATCCCGTGGAATTAGTCGAGTTGAGCAAAATGAATTGGCAGAGTTATATGTTACAACATATAGTAATACTATCTGATTTTCGAAACCACAAAAATGTAGTTTGTAATATTGTACTAAGTTCATAATTTAAACTCAAGTCTTCTTATAATAATAAAAAAAAGGCTAAAAGGGTCAAATTTACTTGTGTATTATTCGAAATTGATCAATTTTGCCATATGTTAAGACTTTTGGTCTAATGTTACCCTCGTTGGCACTAAAGTTCACAATTATTTTCAACTATACTCTAAGAAATCAATCTATTTTTATTAAATAAGAATAACTTAACAATCTATATTTTGTATTTATTGTGTTTCTTAACAGGTGTGAAAACAGCTAAAACGACAGTTAAAATGAGACGAAGAATATCTTTCTATAACATAGACAACTCCCTAACAAACTCAAGTAATATCACTATCAAATTCAGTAATCTTGTGGCTTACATTTGTTTTAAAGGTTTTTGGGGGTTAAAAAGGAGTGGTAATTTTTAAGGATTTGAGAATATAGAAAAGTTGTCCATGTTATAGGATCAATTTTTATACACTCAAATATGATGTTAAAGTAGAGCAAAGCATCTTCTTTAAACACTTGTATTTTTTTTTTGGTAAACATTCTCTTTGCAGTGTCCCAATCTTTGTTTGTTCAAATTTTTAACTTTAACAAAAGATTATTAGTGTCTTTGAGCCCACTAATTATCTAAAGCTTGTTGTTTTCTAACATTAATTTATGTCTTAAAATCATTTGCTATTTTTATGTCCTTGTCTTGCTTAGCAGATAAGGACTCTGTTCTCTTTGGTTGGATTTCACTTGTACTATATCACACAAAAGAGACGAATTCAAAATTTGAAATTAGTCAAATTATATGGGGTAAATTGCATGGATATCCAATTTCGACATCGTTATTTAACTCCTGTTTGTCTTTTAAATTTTTTTCACATGTAGTCACTTCCGACAACTTTAAACATAAGGTGTTTGGAGTTGATTTTTATAAAGTCTAACTTCAGAATTCAGACATACAATCTAAGCTTCAAATGGGTGAAGTTCAAGCAAAAATAATTGAACTGAGGCAAAAATTAGTAAACTTCAGTCATACAGGGCTGACTAGGGGTGTACATGACCGGGTTGGTTCGGGTTTTTCAAATATCAAATCAAACCATTTGTGTAAAAATTTTAAATTTATAAACCAAACCAAACTAATAGAATTCGGATTTTTTTGGGTTTTTCAACCTCGGGTTGGTTCAGGTTTTTCAAATACCAAACCAAACCATTGTATCGAATTTTTAAATTTATAAATTAAACCAAACTAATAAACCTCGGATTTTTTCGGTAAAGTTTGCATACAAACATATAAATAACTTGTGCTCCAAATATTTCTTTAGTCCAACCAAAATACACCCGTAACGCTTAGACAAAAATAATTGAATTATTGCTTGAACTTCACTCATATACAACTTCAGATATTGTGTTTGAAATTTGATTTTCTCAAGTCTAACTTCAGACACTACATATTTGAAACATGTGTATATATATATATATATCAAAAAATTTTAAAAATGGATACACATCGAGCCTCTCTTGGCTTTTTGTTGGATGTACTTCGTTATAAGCTGAATTTTCTTATTAGACAAGTTATTGAAAGTACTATATCTTGATTGGAATATGGATCCAATCTTCTTCTTGTCCAAATTAGTAAAAGGTTCTTAAGGGCATAGGATGAAATCATGAAAGCCCCTTCAAGATTCTCAACTTTAAGACAAGAGTATATCTAATAAGTATGCCAACCTTAAGTTAGAAAATGTGCAGTACAAGCAAATTAATAGGTCCCTCCCAACACATAAATAAATCTACTTTTATTATTACTCTTTATATTAGTTTGATTGGATACGAAGTTTATAAGAATATGAAAAGGACTTTTGAAGTAGGGCATGACTTAGTGGTC
This sequence comes from Solanum stenotomum, assembly GCF_019186545.1. Taxonomy (NCBI): domain Eukaryota; kingdom Viridiplantae; phylum Streptophyta; class Magnoliopsida; order Solanales; family Solanaceae; genus Solanum; species Solanum stenotomum. The sequence goes on along the minus strand of NC_064287.1, from coordinate 49,472,959 downwards.
AATCAAATAGGCTGAAAATGATATGAAACGAAATAACAATATTAAGTGATTTTTTTTCATATATCCAAACCTTACTAGATAGAGTCATGCGATACTTGAGTGGGTGAAAGATATCTCACACTTTATAAAAATAACTACGATGCATATAAATTGATCCGAACATCATAATTATGAAAAAAAAGTTAGATATTCCAATCATTCTATCACACTTGGTGATGTATTCTACCAAAAAGCTTTATCTACTATGACAAGACAAAAGGTAAAAGTGAGCAGAGAGCACCAATGAAAGTGAAAACATGCTGTATTTGTATATCTTGGAAACACAATCCATTCTCCATAACACAAGTTCATAGAGCATTAAAACATGTTATTTAGAATGTTCCAACTTTGTTGTGATTTACTAGTAATATTTATACAGGTAAAAACATATCTAAACTATTTCGAGAATTTCATATATTAACTGTCAGTTGTTATCGTAGTTTTTTTCTATCTGAATTATCACTATCTATCTATATATTACTCCCTTTGTCTCAATTTATATGACATATTTCGTATTTTAAGAGTAAAATTGTTTAAGTTGAACGGGAATTTCCGCATGAAATCTTTAATTTTTTAAAAATGAAATTCATATATTTGTAAACTATGTAAAAAATGCTTTAAGTCACAATAATTGACAATCCAAAATATTTAACAGATATATGAAAAATTTACGATCAAAAATAGACTTATTTAAATTTTGAAATCCGAAATGTGCCACATAACAGAGGGAGTAAAACACAACTTGAAGTTGATTAGACCAACTATCACTTGTTTCCTTTTTCTTTTTGAACTATCACCATCTACTCAACCAGGTGTGTTCTAATACATAGTTAATAATAATTGAAGTAGGATAAGAGAACAACTGATAATTAAAATATGATACTCGCAAAAAATATTTAGTTCAAATATAATTTTGAACATAATCTTTATTTTTTATACAATAAAATCAAAGCAATATAAAGAAAAAGTTGGTCTTCCTGGTTTAACGAGAAAAACAAAAACAATTTCAAATTTTAAGAGAAAGTGACACTTGAAGTGGTTTTATCTGAATAAAAGAAATTAAACTAAAAATATAAAGACTAAAAAAGAAAAGCATAAAGAAACAGATTTGGCACAAGAAACCAAGACTGGTATTTTTAGTTTTTGCATTGGGAAAAGAGCTTGGAATTCTAAAGTGATATTTCTTAATAACATAAAGTATAATGTTTAGTTGTTTTTAGGAAGTGATGTTCTATTCCCCACATATCCTTCCTTTTTTTTTTAATCACATTTTGCTTTATGACTACTTACACTTTTACCAGTCTTATAGTTTTGGCTGCTTACCAAAAAGTTTTTTCTTCCTTAATAACTAAGTAAGGTTTGATTAACAAACAATAGCCATTTTAAGCAAGTACTTAGTTTCACATGTTTTTGGACAATCGTGGCGTACTAGTCAGTTTATATGCACCTCGACTAATTTTATAGATATCTGCTATTTTTCATTAGCACAATTATTGAGTAATTTGTTCAAGTAAGAAATAAGTCATCAAGTATTTTTGTTTCTGTTTGAATTTAAACTTAAGATGTCATGATTCTTAGTGTATTTTAGTGAGCACTAAGCTATACCCTTGGCATGTAATAACGATGATGTGGCAAGCTGACTGGAAATCCAGGTGGCAAACATTAGTCCTTGATTCTAAGATCAATGTAGAAGTAACGATATATAGATAAACAACTTAACTTGACACCAACTGACAACTAAACAGTTCAACTTTAAGGATGTATATTTAGACACCTCAACTCATATCCACTGTGTTAGTTGAACAGTTCAACTAACAAAATGACCTTCTAGACACCTTGAAAATTTATATGACATGTCAGCTGCAAGTTTAGGTGGCAAACATTAGTCCTTGATTCTAAGATCAATGCAGAGGTAACGATATATAGATAAACAACTTAACTTGACATCAACTGACAAGTAAACACTTCAACTTTAAGGATGTATATCTAGACACCTCAACTCATCTCCACTGTGTCAGTTGAACACTCCAACTAAAAAAATGACCATCTAGACACCTTGAAAACTTATGTAACTATGTCAACATCAGGTATCCACGAGACACGATGAAAACGAGTTTTGATGTCTCAAGTATGTGTCCTACAAATAACAAGTGAAAAGATGCTTAGCTTCTCTAGGATGTTGTTCCAAGAAGTACCCTTTATTCATCCTAGTTGGATTCTTTTATAACAGCCTTAATTTTCTACTTTAGCTGCAATATTCATGATTGGGGTGAATCTAAAAACTAATCTACAGATTCTGGGACCCCCAAAATCCATTCAATAAAAAACATCAGTCACTATATATATACACACACATACACAATAATAGATCATAGTATCAGGACTCCAAATATTTGAACTTTCTTCCTGTTACTCAGAAAAAATGGTTTTCATTTGTAACAAGGCATTTGTATTTCTTCTTATTTGTATAGGTTTCTTAGTAGTTTGTTCACATTCACAACAACAAAATGAGCTGAGGTTATCGACGAGTAGGCGTATGCTTAAAGGATTAGTTACAGAGGAGGAGTTGAACACTGGCTTCAAATCAGCACCAGAAAGTAAGACATTTGATCCAAATGGCTCAAGTAAACGAAAAGTACGAAAAGGATCAGATCCAATCCACAATAGGTCTTGAAGGTTTTCTTAACAGGACATTCTGTATATAAACAAAGAGTTATGAGAGAAGTTTTCTTTCAATTGCATTCAAGGCTTATTAGCACTGGTGTGTGTTAACATGAACACAAGAGAAGTTTCAATAGTACAATACAAGTGAATGTCTCTTTATAATCTCTTCAATTTGCTTTGATATTTTTTGTTTACCTTTAAAACTTTGATACTTTTATCAGTTTGAATTCATTATTGCTTAAGTTTTGCACAAGATGTATGATATTTGTTGCTAAAGTTCCTTGTTAAAGATGTGATTCTTGTTTTCTCCTAACAAGAAATTTAGAATAGGCTTTGTACTTTCACATGAGAAAAGAACAGTTTGCTACAATTCATATACTTCCTCCGTTTCAATTTGTTTGTTTTGCTTTCCTTTTTTGGTAACTCTTTTAGTTTCAACTTTCCACGTGACATGTTTAAGACAATAAAATTAAAGAACATTTTGGTATGTTTTTACATATTTTCAGTTTAAGACCACACGATTCATAAGTTTTCTTCACTTTCTTAAACTTCGTGTGAAGTCAGAACCAGATAAACAAATTGAAACAGAGGAATCGGAGTATCAAGTATTAGAATGCTCAAGAGAATGGATGTTGGTTCAGCAAGCCCTGCTACCAACTATGGTAACTGGAAGCTGTATAAATGTAAGTGCCACCAACATGCTCTTAAGTTTTTTGTAGATTTCAAAAGATCGTAGGTCTTTCGAGGCAACTTTCTTTCGTATGAAAATTTAGGTCTACCTCCTTTTATACTTTCAATCATCCTAATTCTCACCTCTAGACTTGTTGGTCTAAGCCAGTCCAAAAATACTCTTAACATGGTCTGATANAAATTTAATTTTCTCAAGTCTATAACTTCGAACACCACATATTTGAAACGGGTATAAAAAATTTACAAAATGGATACATTCAAAAAAAATTAAAAAATGGATACACATTGAGTCTCTTTTGGCTTTTTGTTGGATGTACTTCGTTATAAGCTGAATTTTTTATTGAAAATCTTGATTTCGCCGTTGATCTTAGTTGTCAATAGGACAAGTAATTGAAAGTACTATAGCTCAGTTGGAATATGGATCCAATCTTCTTCTTGTCCAAATTAGTAAAAAGTTCTGAAGGGCACAGGATGAAATCATGAAAGCCTCTTCAAGATTCTCAACTTTAAGACAAGAGTATATATATCTATCTAATAAGTATGCCAACCTTAAGTTAGAAAATGTGCAGTACAAGCAAATTAATAGGTCCCTCCCAACACATAAATAAACCTACTTTTATTATTACTCTTTATATTAGTTTGATTGGATAAGAAGTTTATAAGAATATGAAGAAGACTTTTGAAGTTACGTTGAATGTTGTATTAACGGATCAAATTATTTCCAAACGAAAGGTTCTTCATAACTAACTTTGATTAAGGATGTGACTTAGTGGTCAATCAAATATGCTGAAAATGATAAGAAGCGAAGATAATAATATTAAGTGATTTATTTCTATATGTATTCCAAACCTTACTTGATAGAGTTATGTGATACTTGAGTGGGTGAAAGATATCAAACCCTTTATAAAAATAACCGTGATGCATATAAATTGATCCGAACATCATAATTATGAAAAAGGTTAGATATTCCAATCATTCTATCACACTTGGTGAGGTATTCTACAAAAAAGCTTAATCTACTATGACAAGACAAAAGGTAAAAGTGAGCAGAGAGCACCAATGAAAGTGAAAACATGCTGTATTTGTATACATTGGAACACAATCCATTCTCCATAACACAAGTTCATAGAGCATTAAAACATGTACTTTAGAATGTTCCAACTTTGATGAGATTTACTAATATTTTATACTGTCGAAAACAAATCTGAATTATCACTTTTTTCCGAGTTTCACACACTAACTATTAGATGTTCTTTTTTCCTATCTGAACTATCACTATCTATATATTAAAATACACATCAAAGCTGATTAGACCGACTATCACTTGTTCCCTTTTTCTTTCTGAACTATCACCATCTACTCAACTAGATATGCTCTAATATATAGATAATGATAGTTTAAGCAGGAAAAGGAAACAACTGATAATTAAAAGAGATATGATACTCGCAATTTTTTATAATTATCTTTATTTTATACAAAATAAAATCAAAGCAATATAAAGAAAAAGTTGGTCTTCCTGGTTTAACGAGAAAAACAAAACCAATTTCAAATTTTAAGAGAAAGTGACACTAGAATTGGTTTATCTGAATAGAAGAAATTAAACTAAAAATATAAAGACTAAAAAGGAAAAGCATAAAGAAACAGATTTGGCACAAGAAACCAAGACTGGTATTTTTAGTTTTTGCATTGGGAAAAGGGCTTGGAATTCTAAAGTGATATTTCTTAATAACATAAAGTATAATGTTTAGTTGTTTTTAGGAAGTGATGTTCTATTCCCCACATATCCTCCCCTTTTTTTTTTTAATCACATTTTGCTTTATGACTACTTACCCTTTTACCAGTCTTATAGTTTTGGCTGCTTACCAAAAAGATTTTTCTTCCTTACTAACTAAGTAAGGTTTGATTAACAAACAATAGCCATTTTAAGCAAGTACTTAGTTTCACATGTTTTTGGATAATTATGGCGTACGAATCAGTTTACAGTGTACCTCGACTAATTTTATGGATACTTACTAGTATTTTTGTTTCTGTTTGAATTTGAAATTAGATGTCATGATTCTTAGCGTACTTTAGTGATCATTGAGCTATACCCTGGGCGTGTAATAAAGATGATGTGGCAAACATTAGTCCTTGATTCTAAGATCAATGCAAAAGTAACGATATATAGATAAACAACTTAACTTGACATCAACTGACAACTAAACACTCCAACTTTAAGGATGCATAGCTAGACAACTCAAATCGTCTTCACTATGTCGGTTGAACATTTCAACTAACAAAATGACTATCTAGACACCTTGAAAATTTATATGACATGTCAGCTGCAAGTCCAGCTGGCAAACATTAGTCCTTGATTCTAAGATCAATGCAGAAGTAACGATACATAGATAAACACCTTAACTTGACATCAACTGACAACTAAACACTTCAACTTTAAGGATGTATACACCTCAACTCTTATCTACTGTGTCGTGTCAGTTGAACACTCCAACTAAAAAAATGACCATCTAGACACCTTGAAAACTTGTGTATCCACGTCAACATCAGGTATCCACGAGACACAATGAAAACGAGTTTCGATGTCTCATCTATATGTCCTACAAATAACAAGTGAAAAAGATGCTTAGCTTCTCTAGGATGTTGTTCCAAGAAGTACCCTTTATTCATCCTAGTTGGATTCTTTTATAACAGCCTTAATTTTCTACTTTAGCTGCAATATTCATGATTGGGGTGAATCTAAAAACTCATCTACAGATTCTGGGACCCCCAAAATCCTTTCAATATAAAACAACATCAGTCACTATATATATATACACACATACACAATAATAGATCATAGTAACAGGACTCCAAATATTTGAAACTTTCTTCCTGTTTCTCAGAAAAAAATGGTTTTCATTAGTAACAAGACATTTGTATTTCTTCTTATATGTATAGGTCTCTTAGTAGTTTGTTCACATTCACAACAACAAAATGAGCTGAGGTTATCGACAAGTAGGCGTATGCTTAAAGGATTAGTTACAGAGGAGGAGTTGAACACTGGCATGAAATCAGCACCAGTAAGTAAGACATTTGATCCAAATGGCTCAAGTAAACGAAAAGTACGAAAAGGATCAGATCCAATCCACAATAGGTCTTGAAGGTTTTCTTAACAGGACATTCTGTATATAAACAAAGAGTTATGAGAGAAGTTTTCTTTCAATTGCATTCAAGGCTTATTAGCACTGGTGTGTGTTAACATGAACACAAGAGAAGTTTCAATAGTACAATACAAGTGAATGTCTCTTTATAATCTCTTCAATTTGCTTTGATATTTTTTGTTTACCTTTAAAACTTTGATACTTTTATCAGTTTGAATTCATTATTGCTTAAGTTTTGCACAAGATGTATGATATTTGTTGCTAAAGTTCCTTGTTAAAGATGTGATTCTTGTTTTCTCCTAACAAGAAATTTAGAATAGGCTTTGTACTTTCACATGAGAAAAGAACAGTTTGCTACAATTCATATACTTCCTCCGTTTCAATTTGTTTGTTTTGCTTTCCTTTTTTGGTAACTCTTTTAGTTTCAACTTTCCACGTGACATGTTTAAGACAATAAAATTAAAGAACATTTTGGTATGTTTTTACATATTTTCAGTTTAAGACCACACGATTCATAAGTTTTCTTCACTTTCTTAAACTTCGTGTGAAGTCAGAACCAGATAAACAAATTGAAACAGAGGAATCAGAGTATCAAGTATTAGAATGCTCAAGAGAATGGATGTTGGTTCAGCAAGCCCTGTTACCAACTATGGTAACTGGAAGCTGTATAAATGTAAGTGCCACCAACATGCTCTTAAGTTTTTTGTAGATTTCAAAAGATCGTAGGTCTTTCGAGGCAACTTTCTTTCGTATGAAAATTTAGGTCTACCTCCTTTTATACTTTCAATCATCCTAATTCTCACCTCTAGACTTGTTGGTCTAAGCCAGTCCAAAAATACTCTTAACATGGTCTGATACTATTCACTCTGAATCAAGTCCGTACGGTTTAATTTCTCCAAAAGGCCTCGCACCATTTAGAGTATCCAACATCTTATAAGTAACTTCTTTTTTCACATCTACTTTTATGTGAGACTTTGTTCACATATATCCAACAATCTCTCTTGTGAATTAAGTTCCATATGAACCGTTACCACTCATGGTTTAAATTGGAGATTAATTGTGTGTCACCCACATCAATCGAGTATTTTTGGCAACCAAAGCACACTTGCTTCTTTTTGTGTGTGCATTTTAAAGCTAACAAACTATTGGTACACTGGCAAAGACACTAAACTGGGCCCTGCACCATTGTCCCCATACTCGTCTCGCCAAATCATTGATTCTAACCAGGAATGCTTGGACATATTTTGTAAAAGAATTACATCTTGGGATTTGTGATAAAGAAAAGTAATCTGATCAAAGATAAAAACTCAGTAAGTTGTATCATCAAAAGGGTACATCAATAAAGAAGTAAGATCTCTGGTCAGAAAAGATATTCAATTTCTGCAATCAACATAGATGTAAGTTTAGTAACAAATCTGGTTAACTAGAAGATTTTCCACAAGGAAAAACTACAGTTTTGACAAGAAAATTGATTAGAATATTATGAAAAAAGTAATAAACCAAGATGTTTACTAGTAGTTACTATAAATATTTACAAAACTGATGTTCAACTTAGTATCGGCCAGAGCTATAAAAATGTCACTGGTTGCGTGTCAGATCATCCAGAAGCAGCACACTTTTGGAGAATTCGACACGGGTGGGTGGGGCAGTATCTTTGAAGAGTCCGAGCGACATAGTTTTTTACATGCCCCTAGAACCCTTTTGTGCTATATATTTTGCTAAATTTCCATAAAGATCTGTCAAAACTCTAAATACAAATGCAAAAGATGCAAAAAATAAACAAATTGTTTCATTAGACCAGTCAATAAAGGTACAGTAGAGTAGTTGATCCCCATCCTTTCCAGTAAAAACAACAACAAAAAATCGAGTGTAATCTCACATGTGGGGCCTGTGGAAGGTAAGATGTAGTGATGTAGAGTCTTACAGTCTTACCCCTACCTTTATAGGATAGAGAGGTTGTTTCTGATTGACCCTTGACAACCTTCCACCTTTATGTGGGCTTAGGACCGACAAGCTTCTGGAAAACACTGAGTTTCATCAGAAATGATGAACAGAGGAAACTAAAGCTGAGGTAGGAGTTGTAACTAAAAGCTTCTACTGTGGCAGTGGTACTTTGTGTTTGCGGATTTTAAACATATAAGTAGGTCAACATTTCAGGCTATTTTCTTCGATCAACAGAATTTCGTGATTTTATATAACCAACACACATACTCTTTATATGCTTTGCAAATACCAGAATCAACAGATATAGGTGGTACGAGGCGAAATTGAAGAAAAAGCTGCAGTTATATAACTATCTGAGCTCCTCAACAGATTCTGAGCTGATGTCGAAGAGTCAGCGTATGCTCAAGGGATTTGTTACAAAGGAATTGAACACATACATCAAATCAGCACCAGTAAGAAAAACTTTTGATCCAAATCCTTCAAACAAGCTAAGAATTCGTAACAGATCAGAACCTTCAAATCATTTGACTTTCTCATCAGTTCAATGCAATTCAGGATAGCTTCTTTAATGCAATTATGACCAACACATGATTAATGCATAAGATGAATGGGTTTCCAGGTTGAGAATATAAACTAGCGATTGGTCGGGGAAATGGTTTTGATAAAGGTATGCTCGAAGGAACAGAATTTCAGCTCAATAACATAACAGAATTTAGTTAGTTCATAAAAGAACACAAGGGGAATGAGTGAAATCATTCACCTGAAGAGGTTAAATGTAATAACTTACAGCAAAATCATAAAAGCACCCCTATATGAGTGAACTGAAAATACTCAAACTCTCTCAATGCTTAGCATGTACAGTGCACACGCTCCGAGCCATGGAGCCACTTGATGGAGACTGATCGACGCGTCTGGTTAACCAATTAAGATAATTGTTGTGTCCGAAATACTAGATAGAACCTTATGTCCCCACAGCTTCCAGTAACCTTCCAGTAACATCATTCATCTGCAAAACCAACAATTTGTGGATGTAGTCATTAGAACCAATATATTAATTCTTGCTTTGCCTTAACCAAAGAATATATAGCAGGAGGAATTTCCTAGTTAATTGTTTATATTGGTAAGGACTAGGCTTTGATGAGTAGTTTATCCACCTTTCATTGTTACAAGTAATCTTCTATTTTATTTGATGGTACTTCTATTTCAATGTTATTTTTTAAAAAACAGGCTAGAACCTGTGACCTCCTAATCACATGGCAACAACTTTATCAATTACTCTAAGGTTCCCCTCTGTTTTAACAACTTTTATCTTTGATAAATGAAAATCTTTAAACAAGGTGTCAAACAAAAGTAATACTTAGACGTTAATAAGAGGCAACTTTTATAGGAATGAAAATGCATTGAACAAAATTTAGCAACTTCTTAAAGCTATGAAAATGCATTGAACATAGTTTAAGAGTGAGACTAAATGTGGTATTTTCTTAATAGTGTACCTGAATTATGATTCTTGATGACGAGCTCTAAATCAACATCATAATCTTCATCTTTTGTGTTTTGGATACTCCTGGCTGAGTCGACAACAGATCCATTGCAATTATCTACCTCAATGTACTTTAGAGAATCAATTTCTGCGAACCAAGGAGGGATTTCCACAGGTAATTGACAACAACGCAGAACCATGTGTTCAAGGTTAGAAAATGCATCATCGTAGACAGTCCATTCTCTAAAACTGGAGCAGTTCACTATTTTCAAAACTTTGAGTTCAGCGAACTCGTCACTCATCACTTCCCATTTTTCACCCTCAAATTCAACAAAATTCAGTTCGAGTTCTTCAAGGTTCTGAAGCTGAGAAATGTTTGATAAATGTTGAGAGCCCAGTATATAATAGGATACTTTCAATTTTTTGAGATTCGACGCAGAAATGCGTACAAGATATGGTAGGGATTCTACATGTTCATCACCAAAAATGTCTAGCACCTCAAGCTGTGTTGGAAAATCCAACACAGGAAATTGACCACTGCTCAAACCCTCAAATTTGCATTTCAATTCTCGAATATTAGGCGTTTTCCGCAGCATCAATTCCGCATCCTCTACACAAGAAAAATATGGAGTAGAAAAAGTTACCAAATCATTAAGTTCTGATGAGTCTTCAGGCAATTGCTCTGCAGTAAAGGTGGGGGAAATGTGCAGATGTCTCAATTTAACCATCTTCCAAATTGTAGGCGGCACTGACAAATGCCCTCTCATTCCATTGACAATCAAAGTTTCAAGGTTCCACAACTTGTCAAAGGATGATGTAATTGACCCGTGAGAAGTTTGTGCAGCAAGATATCTCAAGTAGATCATGTCAGTTGGGAAAGAATCAATCACAGTGAACTCCAAATCCAATACCTTTAGAAACCGAAAATCATGAAACATTTTGGAGGCTTTAGCTTTAGTAATGGAAGAGGATTCATTTGTGTTAGCTTTCCTGAACAACACAGAGCTAACAAGTGAGCAAGACGATCTCCATTCTACTAGATCACCAACTTCAGCATAGAATGCCAATCGGCGTTGACCAAGTTGATTGGGAAAGTAAGCGTCTCCTTCGGACCTAGATTAAGGAAAATTGTACAATAGTAAGATTAATTTTCAAAAATCATTTCTCTACTTTATTGATTGAACAAAGTACCATTAAATTGGTCTATTACCTCTGTATCCTTTGTATAAGATTCTCCGTATGCGCTCTTTCCTTGCAGAACTGAAACAAGGAATCATGAATGGGACATACTTTGACCCTACCACCACAACTCCTCTTAGCAAGCATCACTAGATTACTTTCAACAAGATTCTTCAAATAACCTTCTGCTATATCTTCCAAAGTCCGGTGTTCATCATCTTTTACAAATCCTTCTCCAATCCACAACAGTGTTAACTTTGAAATGTTAATTTCTTCCTCATCTGAAAACATTCCAAAGTAAAGAAAGCAGGACTTTAAATGATACGGCAAGTTCTGATAAATTTGTTCTATAATGATCTTCGGGTAATAGGGAATTTCAGTACCTAAACTCCTGACCACTTGCTTCCAACATTGTTCTGTCCTCTCCTTCCTCGCGAGTATAGAGGCTACACAAACAATTGCAAGAGGCAACCCTTCACACTTTTGAACTATCTTTCGCCCAACTTTTTCAAGTGCATCAAAGCAGTCTCCTTCACCAAATACTTTCTTTTTTAGTAATGTCCAACTTTCACCATCATTAAGCCTGCGAAGACGGAGGGGTTCAGTATTTAATCTAGCATCGTTGGCAACATTATAGTATTGCGTTGTTAGAAGAATTCTACTTCCATTCTTGTCATCACAGAAGGTAGGTTTTAAATCTTCCCACACTTTATCATTCGGTACATCATCAATGAGAATAAGATATCTTCTTCTAAGGAGAATTCTGCGAAGCACATCTGCTAATTCACCACTAGTCTTTTCACTAAGAGGAGTGGTCACATTATTATTCACACGTAGCAACTTCAGAATAGACAGTAACAGTTTCCTCCTTGAATATACTGAAGACACATAACATCGTGCACGGATATCAAAGCGAGCGACAACCGATTCATCAGAATAGAGTCTGTTGGCCAAGGCTGTCTTTCCTGCTCCAGACATGCCAACGATTGAGATAATGTCTCGCTCATCGGATCCTCTTATTAGTTGCTCTCTTATTTTTCTAATTTCATCCTCAAAGCCTACAATTTCATCATCAAAATCTACAATTTCATCCTCAATGCTTTGAGTCCTTGCTAATCTGGATGGCGTACAAGAAGTGTCAGTATCGATAGTACCATGTGACACTGAGTCATCCGCAAGACTTTGGATCTCTGCTCCAATCTCTTTTATGAGGTCCAAGAGCCAAGGCATGAGACACCAGTTAGGAACTTTATTACTTATACAAGCATCAACGATATGTTCTACCTCTTTATTACTAATACAAGCATTAACGATGTATTCTACCTCATATACTTTGCCAATCAGTAGTGCCACAGAACGCTCAAGCTTGCTGTATTTGTTGTGTCTCTCTAATGCAACAGATCTGATAAAAGGTTGTAAGCTCTCCAGTTCTGTTTGAATCACTCGAAGTTGAGCCGTGAAATCAGCACGCGGATCTGAATAAAGGTCATGGAACTTCTCCAGATTGCTTAAGAGGAAATCAACATAGCCTATTCCATGAATCGTTGGCAAACTAGATTGGAACTCCTTTCGAATGATGTGGTAGATCAATGTCTTGATGCGCTCAATGGTATCTTCCAATTTAGAAGTCTTTTCCTCCAATGACACATCTTCATATAACGAGTAAACAAGAAGTCCGGAATCAACCACCACAGTATCAATATCTTGAAGGTGAAATTCGAAAACTTGTACAGACAGACACCTGAGCTTGTCAAGTAAGAGGTCAAACATCTCCTCAAGGACTAGTATTTGATCTGTCAACACAACGTCCATCCGACTAGGTGTTGGTAGCTCTTTCAAGTTGTGTTGGAGAGTCTCCATAAAGCCAGCTATACAATCAGCTGCATTCTCAATTTGTATAATCGGATGCGTTACAGCTTGCAGGACATCAATATAGATCTTACGAATGCCTGACTGAATGGGTTTAACCTTCATATTCAGAAGATCACAAAACAGATCATTCATTTCTTGATTTTTGCTGTTATTGCTTGGAAAATTCCAATACAACCATACAATCATTGCTGCGCGACCAACCACAAGTAAAACATGAGTCAAGAAAGAATGTAGGCATTTCGGCTCCATGGATCTGCCCGAAACAAAGCAGACAAAATTTCTGAGTAACTTCAACTCCTTAAAGATAACTCCCAGTTCAACAAAATCAGCCAAATTCTTAATGACAGTATCAATGAATTCAATGACAAATTTGGGGGTATCATTACCGTCTTTATTGGATAATACTAAATTAATATCTCTGATTTCCAACTTAGTGATCCGAATCTTTTCTTGTATACGAGAGGTAACCCGATCAATGTGATGGATCTTGTTGACTTTTTTGAGGTCTTCGACAGCATCTTGAAACAGAGCTTGAACTTTGTATGTGACATCTGGCATGTCTGATAAATCTGTGAAGGTGAGGAAAATATGCAGGAATTCGAAATCCCTTTTAAGAAACCTGATTCGCTCCTTTGAAGTTTCTGGCATGTCTGAATTCCATTGATCTATAAACTGCTGCAAAGCTTCAAGGAGATGATCTTTGTCTGGAGACATCAATCTGCCCTCTTTCTCACAACTCACAAGTAGTGTTAATTTCTTACTCAAAGCTGTGGATGCACTATTCAACGACTAAGTCTTCAGCTTTCACCTACCAAATGCCAAAAGACATTTCGCTTTTCCCACTGTTAATTTGACTTTGGCATTTTGAATGAGACAATAAATACCCTTATCTTAAAATTTAGATCAGTGGCAAGAAATGAGTTGAATTATATTGTATATATTTTCGAATACATAATACATCAACAAACACTCAAATTTGATTTTCAAAAACACTTTAATTTTAAGCGTGCACCTGAACTTTGACGTGACACATAAATATTGAAGGTGCCAGGATAATCATTTTGTAAGTTAGAGTGTTCCAGACGAGTTGAACTGTCTAACGTCCATACTCAAAACTATAATGTTTACTTGCTAGTTACTACCAATTTTAATGTTTATTTATATATTATGTTTTTTTTCTAAAATATCCAAAACGACCCTCAATAGTATAAGTTGTGAAAAGTAATTGATAATGATTAGGGTTGGTCATGGTTATGGTTAAAAAATCAAATTAAATCACAATTCAAATTAAATTGATATTTGGTTTGGTTTGATTAGGTTTGATTTTAAATTTTGAAAATCGATTCTATTTGGTTTGGTTTTGGTTTTACTAAAAAACAACCACAAAAATAACCAAACCAAACCAAACCAAACCAATAAATTAGATATATAAATTTTATAATTATTAATATTATTCATAAATAAAATAAAAATATTTTGTTAAATTTTAATTAAGTCTAATTTTACCATTTTTTCAAGTCTAACACTTAGATTTTAGCTCAACTATTACAATCCTAAGTCCAAGTCCTTCTAAATCCATTACTTTAGTTTTTACATGTCTTACCTCACATAAAATAGTCACACTTTCTCTTACTTGAATCACTTTGTTCGTGTAATAATAACTCTAGTATTTTTTAATTGAACCAACAATAGTTTTCATATGAATTGTTCATATAGTAGGTGTTTGTGTCTATCGAAATACATATGTCCTCACAAAAATTATTACTTTCAAATAAAAAAAATCAGAAAAACTGAAACAAACCGAACCAAACCGACAATAACCAAATCGATGGTTATTTTTTTCATTTGGTTTGATTTGGTTTTAGAAACTTAAAAAACCAATTAGATTAGTTTGATTTTGATTTTAACCAATAACCGATCTAAACCGAACCACAAGCACCCTAATAATGATGGACAATGGTGAAAGCAAATGAAGAATCTTCTTTGAATAAGTATTTGTTATCTTAATCATTTAGATTCATTCATAAATGATATTATTCTTCGTAATTTACTCTTGAGAGTTATTAGTGTTTACAACCCTACTTTATTCAAATAAAGAGAAAGGTTACGGCGACTCAAAAAATAATCAATTAAATCAATTTCAAAAGAATTTTAAGAATGAAGGAATTTTAAAGGAGTCGCCAACTAATTTTAGGAAAGACTAGAAAATCAATTTAAAATGTCTACAAAACCATTAGATTCTAGGTAAGGGGTTCAAGTCATTCCGAAGGGAAGGTGTTAGGCATCCTTCGAAATCCACAATTGTGGATCCCAACTAAATTCATTTTTTCAAATTGAGGAGGAGATAAAAACAAATATACAAGTATAATAAACAAATAATTTACAGAAATAATAAAATAAACAATAATAAGAAACGACCTAGGTTTGTCTGGCGTCGGCGTCAATAATATACACAATAATAAATAAAAATTATAATTCCAACTCCGTTCGAATAGCTTCAACTGGGTACCTGTAAAGACACTTAGTAAAAGTGTTAGTTATAAATACATATGAATAACTCAAATAATAACTTTTAAAATAAAAAAATTCGTCTTATTAACATGGGAGACTTTGGAAATCGACGGTAATTTCTTTATCGGCCATTTTAACATACAAAATATATAAACTTAAACTAAATTTCCGTCTTTTAACAATGGGGAAGCCGCCAAAACCGACGAAGAGATTTTCCCATTGATCAATTTTAACTAGCAACGGTTAACAAATATAAAACATATGAAACCACCAAAAATGCTGAAACAAAGAAAAAAATGTAAAGAGAAGCATGATATAGAAAAATAACAATAATATAAAATAAAGAAATATCGAAAGAAGTATAATGACAGAATAATTTCCAATAGCTTGATTAGAAGCAAACAACAATTTAGACAAAGAGAAATATAAAAAGAGATAATAAAATCAGCCACAAACATATAAACATAGCATTTACTGAACTAATTTATTTATTTTAAAACAAGAAATGTAATAAGAACAGTCCAAAATAAAAAAGATAGAAAAGCAATTGCAATAATGAAACAATGACACCACCGAAGTACATAAATTATTATAAAAAAAGTAAATCAAACTAGTCTCTAGATTTAACACATGATAGTATAAATAAATAATAATAATAATAATAATAATAATAATAATAACAACCACCAAGCTGTTAACAACATAACAAAAATAATAATAATTAAATAATGTTAATGTAGTAACATGATTCCTGTAATTTCTTAGAGCAGCCAATTTAATAAACCCAAAAATAATCACACATGAACAAAATTAGCAAAGATAAAAGTAAAAAACAAACCCAAAGTCATGAACAAAGGGGAAAATAAATAAATAAATAAATAAGATAACCACATATATATATATATCAACAACTCAACCGATATTTCAAATCAAAACTATAAAAACAAAGACATTAATAATTGCAACTACCAGTAAGTAAAGGAACAAAACAGAGGAACAATAAAAACTTAAATAGTACATCAGTGAAGCACACAATGGAGAAGATGAATTCCAAATGAAAACTTACTTACAAGAAAAGTATATAGTATCATTGGAGTTTAAACCTCCGCCTAAAGTGGAGTTGTTGGTTTGTTGTTCGCCAGAGCTTGGAGCGGCAGCGACATTGTTGTGTTGCTCTTCGCCGGCGATGAAGCCACGCCTGAAAAGAAAGTGAGAAAGAGCTGGACGGAATACCTACAAAATAAACCAAAATTGTAAAGGGGAAAGAGGGAAAAGGACTGGCCGTGTCTGGAACTGGGTTAATGTTGTTCGCTGGGTCTGGGGTTGGTTCGCGAGCTCAGAGCTTAGATCTCCGATTCGCTGGAGCCGTTTCTGGTTTTGGAGCTCAAAATCGATGTTCGCCGGAGCCACTAGTTCGAGGGAGAAGAGAAGAGGACGAGGGAGGTCTGGTGGCTGCTGTGGTGTTTTCCGGCGGTTTTACGCTGGAAAAGGTAAAAGAAACGAGTGGGGTTTTGGGTGGCGGCTATGAGAGCATACATGAGGAGAGAAAGATTAGGGTTCTTTCCCTTTAGAAAAAGTTCATCCTAACCTAAATATTTTTCACCATCCCTTTTATTTTTTAATTTAATCAAAATTTATATAGGAAATAATTTTATAATGGCCTCAAATTGTGGGCTTGAGATTATGACCCAAAATTGTTGGTTAAATAAAATATTCGTATTTGAATGAATTTTTAAACTATACAAAATATTAAAATGAATATTAATAAATGTAATAAATAAATTAAATATTAAAAAAATATAATGAACGTAACTAATAACATGAAAAAATGCAATTTTAAAACTAACTGATAAAAGAAAATTTTGAAAATTTGATAAATAAGGATAGTTATCGATAAATTTATTTAAAATTATAAAAAAATATTTTGAATTATTAAATAAATAAAATTTAAAAGGTAAGAATTTTGAAAATGTTAGGTCAAAATTGGGTGTCAACAATTAGCCTTGAAACTATGAATTTGAGCAACATAGGAAAATTTAATTAATCAAATAAATTAATTTATATTCATTTATTGAAAACTTAACTTCAAGATATCACTAAATAAGGATACAATGCCATATTTACCCGATTTCTTAAGAGACGTAAAATCTAAAATGATGACACATAAATAGGAACATATGAAGTATATTCCAAAATATCTACTCCCTCCGTTCACTTTTACTTGTCTTTTATTCTTAAAATATATTTTCATTTTTACCTATTACTTTTGACATATCAAGAAAAAATTATTATTTTTTCCCCATATTTTACCCCTAATTTTAAATACTATTCTCCATATCATTTATCAAGACCCAATACTAATTACTAAACTATTAACTAGTAGAGATAGTGTGGTAAAATATCTATATCGAAAAATTGTTTTCTTAATGAATGTGTCAAATCAAACAGTGATAAGTGAAAATGAACGGATGAAGTATTTGAAAGTGGAAAAAAGAAAGTTGAAAACCTAATTTAGGTTTAGGGATGTTTTGAAGGGTTTCCTTGTGTTTGGAATTGGAAAAACTACGTAACTACACATACATTACAACCATATATACTATATTTACCTCTAGTTTAAAATAATTACACACTATCACTTTTAATATTTATATCATATATTTTAAAAGATTTAATTAAATACACGAATTCCTTAAATATAATATTGAATAATTATCTTAAATTTAAACTCCGTAATTAATTGTTCATTAATAAGTAAAAAAAAAAACTCGACTACATCTTCCTTCATCTTCTCCCTCTTTCTTCATTCATCATGTCAATACATGTTTGCATGTTCAAATCAACATTATACATATAGGTTTGTTTCTATTGTTCTATTATTCTCATGTATCTTGATTTTGTATCTGAGTTAAAGTTCATAGTATTCTGAAGTTCAATTTTAAAAAGTTTTTCAAATAAGGTTTTATATATTTTGACTTTGTTGTTTCTCAAACACTTTAATGACTGACCATTCCTAAAATCGGATGATTCTTGTTAAAGGTACTACACATTGACAATATTATACTAAATCAAACGACTTTTATTTGTTTATTTCCACTCATGAATTTTTCATTGCAGGGACTGACTATTTATCCGTCAACATTCAAATCGAGAATAGATCTAAGTATAGAAACGACCCAATTCAAGATGAAAGAATTACGCCAAACTTTAATTAACATAACAAATACACCATTAAGTACACATCAAGTGCAACAATGTTGGATACACATCAGGTATACATGTATCTAGTTAATTAAGAGTTTGTGTATCTGAGTTAAAATTATATGTATCTATGAGAAAAATGTTCAGATGCTTAAAAAAAGGAAATTTTTTGAGTATTTTTACATTTTTTTTTATTAATGATAAGACAAATATTGATCTACCGTCGTGATTTATTCCTAAATTTGTGTGTTTCAGTTACATTTCATATTTAAATACACATAATTATATGTATATGCTTACTATGTATTCGAGATACATGTTTTGAATATAATGTATGAAATTGATACTTGATATGTCAAATTAATACTAGATACATATAAAAGATACATGAAATTAATACTAGACACATGTAACAAAATTAATAGATATTTCTATGATACATATGAATGTACTTGTATGATACTCATGTATCTAAGTGTTTAGTTTGTTGGATACATCTTATATTGATAATAGATACATCAAGTCAATGAATTTATTATTTTAAGAGTAATAAAATGAAATTAATTAAACATAGATACACTCCTTTATTTTTGCTTTATATTAAGGGATTTGATTAATTCAGATTTTCAGAATTAATTGTCCATTTGGCAGATACATGTATCTCGTGAATTAAAACTCATGTATCCTAAGCATGAAATATGGTAGAAAAAATAATATTTGAAATTATTAGGAGTCTTAGTAATCAGGACCTAAACTAGTGAGATTTATTTAGTTTGCCCTTTGGAATTTGAGTAAGTTTCCCTTTTCTCATTGATTTTGGGCTTGTTGGAGGGCTTGATTTGGCATGTCTTTTTCCTCTCCAAAGTCCTCTAATTTCTTTGGGTTTGAACATCCATTGAATTTACAATATTAATCCTAAACATAAACATTAACCAATTCAAGGATAATGTTATGTAATTGGTTATGCTTCTAAGTTAGATCAAACATAAGCATTATTTAATTTTTATAATTATTTTTCTAATATTAAATCAACTAAAATATTTACAATAGTATTTAAGTTGTTTTGATGATTATCACAAATACCGAGACCTGGTCCCTGGTAGAGTTGTTCTCGTCCAGGTTCAAAATGGTGAACAACTGTAAAGATGCCTCGTCAGCTGGTTGGTGAGGAGATCAATGGACTTCTCCAATGGAAATGGACGACGTTGGTTGTTCGGTGGACAATAATTCTTATGGATGATTGATATATTCAAAGTATACAACAACAATCGATTCATTCACGAAAAAGTGCATTTTGTCTTTAAAAAGCTTAAGCTTTAAGAGCACACACAACAAGGGACCTAATAGAGTGAACAATCGATACATTGAGTTGTACATAAGTTGGCAAAATCTTTGTTTTTGACAACATTGGGAAGGAGAAAGTTTGAAGTTTCACCAATGTTATTTGGTTTAGTGGATCGGGTCCAAATTAAAAGAGGAAACCAATTTTTAATGGGTAATTTAAATTGAAATTGGGGATTTGAGGTCGATTTGAGGGTAATCGTTAATTTGGAAGGTACGAGTGACAAGTTTGCAAACGGCGAGGGTATGAGAAACTTTTTTTTAACGGTAAAGATAAAATCAACTAATAAATCAAAGTTGGAGGGTATATTTGACCATTTTCCCGAAAAAGTATGTGTATTAACTTAATTTAAATGGAAAAGGGTCAAAAATATCCTTGGACTATCTGAAGAGGTTTAAATATACCCATTATTCACCTATTTGGTTAAAAATATCCATCGATCCACCTTTTAAGTCTACTTTTAGCCTTAAAACTAACATATTTTTTTAATATTACTATTTATTACGTGACGTCTTCCTATTAGATAAAATTAAATCTCCCAACCCATCATATTTTTTCCGCCGTGCCCTGTCCATATCCCATCCGGCCATCCCCATGACCCAAATCCAATTAAACCTAATAATGAATCTAGTCCTTTTCTCTCCCTTAAACACATGAATCTCTACTAAAGGATACATGTTTTTCGAATATTCATGATCAAAGTACTACTACTGTGGTTATGGGAGAAACTATTGAGATGAAGTAGTAGTAGTAGCGTCGGTTTGGCTGTGAAACAGACCGCATAAACATGGATCCATCATACTCCCACTACAATAATGCATCCATTTTTTCCTATTAGGTCAGACAATATAAATGAGTCCGGAGTTAAAAGGGCAAAAAAATTGAGTGAAATTTCTAAAAGGGCAGTAAAAAATAAGATTGAAATTAAAAGAACAATATTTAAACGGAGTTAGACGGAAGGATAACTCGTGAAATTTTAAGCGAAAAGGCGCAGTGTCTTATGTGCCTTACAAGGCGCATGGAGCTTGCGCCTTGCTTTTTAATTTTTGTCAAGCTGTGTAACTAAAGCGCAGGAATATTATTCAATTTTACACCTTTTTGGATGGTTCTTATTTATTGTATTGCATTACTATTATTAGTTTAAATATTATGTTAAATATTATGTTTATTTTGATTGTAACTTAAATTTTATTATATCATATGTATTATTCTCTTAATATTTTATTCTTATTTTTCTTGAAGGTTAATCATTCAAAATGTTAATATGTGATATTGTATAACGACAAAGAACAATACAATATATTCAAACATTGTATTTATTTAAACAATATAATATTATACGATTCATTTATACAAAACAGCCCATCCAAACATATTTTGAAAATTAAATATATATTTTTTACATGCTAAAAACTAAAAAGTAAAATATATAACTTACCTGAAAATTGAAATATATGAGAGTCATCGTCAAAGAGCAATTTTAGTCTCTCAAATTATAACAATCTAATATAAATTGAAGTAAAATGAATATACAAGTGAAAATATTAAATAATATAAATCTATCTTATAAATATTTTACAGTACATTTTAAATTATTTTTTAAATTTAAAAAATAAAATAAAAATTATTATGTAATAATTGAATTTACCATCCATTTAACAATATTTTTAACTAAATACATTTTTTAAGAGAATAATTTTGGAAATAATCAAAAGAGTAATAGTAGAAAGTAGCATTTCAATTTATGTCCTTAAATATTTTTCTTAAGGAGTGTGTCATACTCCAACAATTTACTTAATATGAGGGACGGAGAGAGTCATGTATATTGATAGTATTATTCAAAAAAAATAATTAAAAATCAATTCATTTAAAAAGCAAACCGTACATATTATGTGAAAAAATATTTCTACTTATTTCTTAAATATATGTTTCAAAAATATTGAAAATATTAAAAAAAACACTACAATATTTTTACTTATTTTCTTTAAAATTTTAAAGTAAAATCTAAAGGAATGTAAAAAAAAAAAAAAAAAGGCAAACTATGTGTAATGACCCGTTAGGTTGTTTTGAACAGTAGTACTATTTTGACTCTTCTCATAAAATTTTAAATATAAATTTTAAGCTATTTGGTAACTACAATTATTTAATTAACGGATATTTATTAAATAATTAATTTAGTTGAAAGTAATGGGTCAAGTCCGTAATTAATTTAAGGGAAAATTGTATGAATTAACAAACTATTAATTCAAATTAAATGCTACAGCCATAGTTTATTTTATTTGTAATTCGCAACAAAGATCCCATTTTTTTGTCATCTGGCTCGGTATACAATTAGTCATTTTCGGTATACAATTACCCATTCGGTATACAAATGTATATAATGTGTATGTGTTTTGTATAAAGTGAGAGAAAAGTGTATATACAAATACAAATACAAATACATATATTTTCGTCATATACACTTATAATTATACAAATACAGATCTTATTCTACAAATTACAATGTATAAATGAATTTATACAAAACTGAACAATTTGTATAAAATTGAATGTATCTAGCGAATTATACAAATCAAAACCTCCATAGCAAACATAAAATTTGCTATGGAGCACAATTATGCAAACTATAACTACAAAATACAAATATAATTTTTATGTTTGATATATATGAAAGTTTCTCTTAATTTAATATGGATTAATTACTTGGGTGGATTCCCTTTAAAAATAATTACTTATTTTAAATAGAAGAAAGAGACAAGAATTTCCAAACTCACCTCAACTCATCATTCAACATACCATCCCCCACTTAGGAGAAACCCATCTAAACCAACACAAAAGTATTCCAACACAAAACTAGAAATTATGACTTACCGGCACCTTTATCCGGATTTGCTTCCTTGTTAGCTTGGAGGGCATAGAAACGATTCCTTGCTTGACCATCAACACTATGACCATTATAAGGAGTTTGCCTAGCATTCCTTCCTTTAGCCACAATATTAGGACAATCTCTCACCTTGTGATCATTCTTTCCACAACCATAGCACCCATTAGTACCGGCTAGACATTTCCCAAAATGTTTCTTTCCACAAGTGGGACAACTAGGCTTAACAAATTGAGATCCCCCACCTTTCTCTTGGTTAACCTTGGGAGCACTTGAAAAATCTAGGTTTGGTACCCTCTTCTTGAACCTAGGTTGACCTTGCTCATCGGATCTACCCCTCTTCACATCCCTATTCATCATCTTAAGTTTGGACTCCTCAATAGATTGAGCATACACAACAAGCCTAGAGATATTCATGTCACCATGGAGCATTGCCGTACGACACTCTTCTTTCACCAAGTCGGATACACCGGTAACAAACCTACTTATCTCCTCTCTAGAGTTAGACACCAAAGATGGAGCATACCTAGCCAACATAGAGAACTTCAAAGCATACTCCTCCACACTCATATTACCTTGCCTAACATTAATGAACTCCTCAATTTTGCACTCCCTCTTCTCTAGGGGAAAGTACTTACCCAAGAATGCTTCTTTAAACTCCTCCCATTCTATAGGACCCGTTTCCTCCGGCCTATTTGCCTTCCATTGAGTGTACCAAATTTGGGCCACCTCCTTCAATTGGTATGAAGCCAATTCCGCTTTCTCTCTAGAAGATACTCCCATAGCATCCACAATTTTGTAAATCTCATCCAAGAATCCTTGGGGATCTTCTCCCATTCTAGAGCCTAAAAAGATAGGAGGATTCATCCTCACGAAGTCTCTCAACCTTGAGGCTATCGTACTCTCATAAGCATTCACCCTAGGCCCTATATCTCTATTTGCTTGAGCCGTCATGGCTTGGGCTAGGGTCACAAAAGCCGCTCTAATCTCTTCATTAGTCATGGCCGGGGGAACCACCGGGACCTCATTCTCTTGCTCACCTATAGGAACTTGATTGCATTACACACCTTGACCATTTTGCACAACTTGAGGACGAACTCCCTCATCACCTAACTCATCTTCCTCTCTCCTTCGATTCGCCCTCGTATTCATTTCCTATAAACACAAGAGAAGGATTAGGAAAAGGACACTTATAAACTAAACTCTAAGGCACGACTTTAAGAATAATGAAAGAAGTGTAACTTCTACCGTCCTATAGCCTCTCGCTCATAGATGTGTCGTGACTCACACCGATGAACAAGACTCTACTAGACGTGGCTTTTGAGACTTTGAACCTAAGAACCATTTCCCAAAACCTTATGCTCTGATACCAAGTTTGTCACGACCCGAGAGCACCCCCAAGTCGTAACATGCGTATTCGACCTCTCGGAGGTCTCATACAAGCCCTTAGCATTCATCACATTAGATATGTAAAATAGTGCGGAATTAAAAACTCTTTAAATAAAATCCCATAAGACTCAAAAGTCACTTTTAAAAACATCATTCAAAAGTACACAAGCGGAATACTAAGTCTCTTAGCCATCTTAGACATAAACGGGAAAACATACTAGGGACACGACCCTTTACAATCAAAAGAAGTATATTAAGTCTATTACAAGAACCTTATCATAAAACTAGAATAGAAAAGTCTTGTCCTCGACATATGAGGACATACCACAAGATCTTGGAAGAACTTCAAGTTCCAAGCTTACTATAGAACCCGCTTACTTTCCGGAACCTACAGTTGTAGAAAATAGAGAAATATGGAATTAGCACAATTAAGTACTAAGTATGATGACCATGCAAAAACATGCTAAAAAAAGGACATTTATTTGAAATATGTGCTTTCATGCCATTTTTGATAAAACCTTCATATCACAATTATAAGAGACACATTTCAAGTCATCATCCATATATAAGACAATACCCACATAATAGACATACTCAACTAGTACCAATGTACAATACATGAATATAATTGACAAGTAAGACTTTTCATCATTTCATGACCTCTATCTCAAGTTACCCAAAGCCACACTTAAGTGAAACATGAAGTGACCGCCCATACAATCTCTTTATATACACCTAAGTGTTCCTAAGGGTTACCATAGATAAGGAATGTACCATTACAATATAACATACTAAATCAAAATTCTTTAATGAACCACTTTAGGAGACATTTAAGCACATAAGAGGACTTTCACATAATAGTCGTTTAGACTTAGGGAACTCACTTTAGCATCTTCTAGGCCTACTCGTGCAATGTGTAGATAGCATCCCATACTACCACCTACACTTTGTAGAACCTATCCAATAACTAGAGTGCACATCCCACATGATGGGAATAGGCATAACCGACATAGACCATACTAGCTAGGCATGGAATCCGGAGTCTACCCTACTCCGTGGAAGGTGTTCTACTTGCCAAAGGTAGAACGAATAATCAACCCATGTAGGCACATGGTTTAGGGGATGTCCAAGGATGTTCATTGTGCCCTAGTCTCATACTCAAGTAGGGCCACCATCCTAACCACATCCACTCGGTGCTAGCCTTGTTTCCCATAGAGTATTTTCATTCACATATGTACTAGAGAGGGTTCCTTTTCTAGTTCAACCAACTCATAGTATCTCTTCCCAAGAAAGGCCCCATTTCTTAGTTATGGCCAATCAAGGTTCATAAGGATAGCTCATTTGACTTTCTTAGATAAGGATTTTCATGCCGTTCCGGCTCCATCCATCTCTAAGTCTATCATTTCACTCAAGAAGAAGGTCATTACCCCTAGGGTTCACCACTTCAAGGTTTCACATTTATTTAGGAAAGCTAGACTTATGAAAGGGCACCATTTCTTAGTTCTGCCGATTCAAGTCTTGGCCTAGAATTCCTCTTTTAGCATTTATAGGAAGAGCTCCATTACTAAGTCATAGCCCAACCAAACATTCATATATAAAATCAAGCTTTCATGACACAAGACAAGATACTCAAGTCTAGCATATGAGCTACATCATCATCTTACAAAGACTCATCATAGTCCATCATCACCACATATCATCATTTCAAGAGAAACATGCTTTCTCATTAGCATACTAGCACTTTATACAATATCACATTAATACCATTAGAACATCTTCACATTATAGCTTCACACAAACTTTACATATAGCTTCATATAGGACTTTACATATAGCCTCATTTATATATAATAATATAACAATACAATAACACTTTGTACAAGATCACCTTATAACCATAAGAATACCTTCACATAGTACTATAACACTTCATAACTTGATAACACTTTAATTCAATAGGTAATGCCTTCAAGGCCATATTCATAATACAATCCATAATTAAACACCTCCACCATAAGTGGATCAAACCAAGCAAGAACAATTATGTCAATAATATGAGATTAAGCCAACTTACCATCCTCCAAAGCCATCCTCAACATTAATCAATAGATATAGAAAATCATAAACATCAACAATACAATCTATTCTAAGCATAAATTCATCAATACCCAATCATTATCAACAAACCCATTTCGTAAGTCAAATATAGAAATTTGTGAAATCAAGGGTTCATGAGATTTTTCACTTGAAAACATCAATTTAATAACAACAATATCACAATCCATCATTTAAAACCATTTAATGCAAGAACCCTTGAGTAGAGTAAGAAATATAAGTTTTTCATAACTTTTGGGAATTTGAAAACCCTTTGAAATTGGTTCTAAAGCGAAAACTAGCTTTAGATAAAGAGCCACCATACCTTAGTATTGAGAAAACCCACGAAAATTGATGCAAGAAACTTTCAATTCGAAACCCTAGCTCCAACTTGACCTTTGCCTTCAATGGTGTTCTAGAGAGAACCCCCTTTTTTTTTTTGAAGAATGAATTAAAACAAACCTTTTTTTAAAAGTTTTAATACCATATATAGAAATTAGAAATAATATAAAATATACCCACTTTTTAATTTAACTAAAATTAATATTTACGAAAATGCCCCTTAAATTTCCGGACGGACTCCTTGCCAACTGCCCAACTTTCAAAGGGCATAACTCGCTCATACGAACTCGGAATCGAGCAAACTCGGTGGCGTTGGAAAGATCGTTCCAAGGGCTTTCCAAACATAACTGGAACTACTCCTGGATCATCCTGAGCTAGGAGTTATGACTGCTCAAAGTTGGCCAAAACTCATTGATTTCCCACACTTAACCAAATTTCCAGGTTTTGAACTTAGCCAAATTTTCAGATTCAGAACCTTTTTTCCAGAAGTGACTACTTCCAATTTCATAACTCCAATTTATGCTTAAACTTTAAAAATTCATACGTTAGGCTCTAGTTTCACCTATCTATTTTTAGGGTCGCTACACTACCCCTGCCCCTACCCCTGCCAATTCAAATACATCTTCTCTTGTACACTCTTTCACTACTCCAAATACTCTTCCTCCTACTCATCAAACTCCAACCCCTATCCATCCTTCTACTGATCCAACTCTTGACCCTGTCTATCATTCCTCTGATCCAATTCCTGACCCTATCCATCCTTCTAATGAACAAGATTCAGATAGAGAATCATTGAATGAGGGATTTAATGAGAGTGATATAGATGATGAGTTAAGAAGTTTTAGGGAGGAAATGAGTAGAAGAAAAAGGGGAGAAAGAGCTCAATTGCCTAATCATGTCAAGTTAGGAACAGAAAAAAAGAGCCAGATGCTGGGTATGATGAATCTACTGGTGCTAATAGAAATAACTTAGAAGGCAAGCTAGCTGGTGATGAGCCTTATTATCCCTCAGATGAAGCTGCCAGTTTTGAAACAGATCCAGATGCTTTCAGTGATGATGAAGAAGAGGTTCAACAAAGAGAGAAAGCTAAGCCAAGAAGGAGAAAAAAGGTGAATAAAGTTGTATTTGATGCATCTTCTCAGAAAATAGTGTGAGAATTGGGTCTTGTATTTGAAAGTATTAATGAGTTTAGATCTGCTATTACCAAATATATTGTTGTTAAACATGTTGCAATTGAAATGTATATTAATGAACCAACAAGGGTAAGGGTTAGGTGTACAGTTGGTTGCCCTTGGGTTTTATTTGCTAGCTTTGATTCTAGGACAAATAATTTTGTTGTAAAGACATACAATCCAGTTCACAAATGTGATCCTACTAATAGGAACAAGCTTTGTAATATCAAGTTTTTATCTAGTCACTACAGTGAAAGGATAAAGGAACAACCTGGCATTAGAATCTTTGAGTTTCAAGGGCTTATTAAAAAAGAAATGGATTTATATGTTGGAAGAACAGTGTGTAGGAGAGCAAAAAACAAAGTATTGCAGGAGTTAATGGGTGACCATGTTTTTGAGTTTGGGAGGATTTTGGACTACAAAGATGAGTCGCTAAGAACTAATCCAGGTAGTACATGTGTAGTCAAGCTTCATGAGGAAATATTTGAAAATGGTAGAAAAATGTTTCAAGGCTTCTACATATGTTTTGATGCAATGAAGAAGTCCTTCTTGGCTGGTTGTATGAGGTGCATTGGTTTGGATGGTTGTTTTCTAAAGGGAGTATGTAATGGTTTATTATTGGTTGTTGTTTGTAAAGATGGGAACAATCAAATGTTGCCACTGGCTTGGGCAGTAGTTGAAGTTGAAAATAAGTTTACTTGGGCTTGGTTTGTCAAACTTCTAAAGGAAGATCTTCAGTTGGGAGATGGTACAGACCTCACAATCATATCAGATATGCAAAAGGTTAGAATACTTATTGGTTTTTTGATTTATTTCATGTCTTTAATTTATTTATGAATGTCTTAGTTTCTGTAATGTCTTAGTTTCTTAGTTTCATGTGTTGAATTTTCTTATAGGGTCTTGAAATTACCATAACTGATCATTTGTCAAATGTTGAGCATAGAATGTGTGCTAGACACATCCTTGCTAACTGATTAAAGAGATGGAGAGGTCTTGAGAGAAAGAAATGTTTCTAGAGGTGTGCAAGGTCTACTTTTGAGGCTGAGTTTAAGAATAAAATTAGTTATATGAAAAGGTTGGGCAATAATATAGTTGATCACTTGTTGTATTATAATCCTGAAAGATGGAGCAAGTTTTACTTCAATTTTACCTCAAAATGTGATGTTGTAGACAATAACATGGCTGAATGTTTCAATTCATGGATATTAGCAGCAAGGCATAAGACTATAGTTACAATGCTTGAAGAAATTAGGGTGAAAATGATGAAAAGAATAGGACAGATGAGAGAGTTTTGCAATACTTGGATCTGTGACATTTCTCCAATGGCAATGAAGGTTCTACAAGATAACACAACTAAGTCTATGAAATGCAATATTGAATGGAATTCAGATACATGGTATGAAGTACTTCATGGAACATACAGACATGTTGTAGATATTCAAAGGCAAACATATAGTTGTAGAGCATGGATGTTGAAAGGCATACTATGTCCTCATGCAATAACTGCTCTTCACCATATAAAATTGGACCCAATCAACTACATTTCTCATTGGTATAACAGAGAAACATACATGAAGACATACATCTACTTCATTCAGCCAGTTACGAATCTGAAAATGTGGCCAGAATCACAAAACACTCTGTAATACCACCTCATGTTAGGAAGATGCCAGGAAGGCCTGACAAGAAAAGGAAGAATGAGCAAGGTGAAACTAGTAAAACTGGAAAATTATCCAAAAGAGGGATTGAGATGTCATGCAACACTTGTCATAACACGGGTCACGGTAAAAAAAATGTCCTCTTGGTGCACCTGCTTCTGGCACAAGCTTTATTGCTGGACCAAGTTCAAGACCTCCTTCTCGACCAAGTTCTATCCCAAGAGCAACACCTGTTGCTGCACCAATATCAACACAAACTGCTGGCCCAAAAGCAACACCTAATGCTCCAACTGGAAGAGGAAGGGGTAGACCAAGGGGTTCAACAGAAAAAAGTGATATAATTTCCTTTACTTACTTCATGTATAAGTTTTAAATAAGTTGCTTTACATAATATTTTGTTGTTTTTTTAGGATAGTGTTGTTAGCAGAACAAGAATGGTTGGAATAGGCGTACTACACACACAAAGTGGTGCTACTATTATTAATGTAAGTTCCCTATTTCTATACTTAAATAACATTTATTATTTTTTCTTTAATCACAAATTAAGATCATTTATATTCATTTGAACAACTTGGAATGCCTAGTGAAAGATTTAGAAATGTGAAGTCTTCAATATTTGTCACTGGAGATCTTGGGCATAAACCAACATGTTGTGTGAAATGGAAAAGAAAACAAGTTATGACCTCAAGCCAACTTGAAGAGATGAAGGGAAGAAAACGAATTGAGACTAGGTCTAAGGCTGCTCATTTGAGCCAAGAGAGCTCTAATGCTCACAACATCTAATGCAATCTAACTTGTTTTGGTAGATTTTTGTTGGTAATGCAATGTAGACATTATGTTTTGTTGGTTGATAGACAATGCAATACACTTTATCCCTATTTAGGTCTCTTATATTTAAGACAATGAATTGATAGTTGTGACTGCATTTTAATTTTTGGTGTTTGATTATGTAACTGCTTTGACAGCTTTAACTTCTATTTTGAGATTAATGATTATGCAGTTATGGTTATCTGTTTATGTAACAATATTGCTTCTCTTTTAGTTGATGATTAATGATTCTGTGTTTATGGAGGGCAATTAGTGACTACTTTAGCAGTGGCTACACAAACGTATAGTATACACTAAATGTATAGTTTATACCCAAATACAAAATGAAATACGCGCCAACATAAATGAGACAAATTAAGAAAAGGGAAGGCTTGCAAATTCTTCATTACACAAACAAATTCAACCAACATCTTTTCATTACACAAAATCCTTACAAGTTCAATACAATAATGCAAATTTCTGGTACAAGAAGAGATCATAGCAATTTTCTTGAATCTTCTTCTTCTTTCAGAAACAATACTCTTTGAAATACTAAACTTACACCTAAAATACAAGCACACAACAGAGCAATCCAAAGTTGTTTCTCCCTTTTCTTGGACTTGGCCAATTTGTTTTTCCATTTCTTTTCAACTACTTTCATCTTCTTTAAATTATCATCAAAATTTTCCATTTTTGACTCTATCTTGTTCATATCTATTTTGCTTTCCACAGATTTGGTCGACTTAGTAGGCTTGTTGATTTTCTTCTCGGAAGTTTCAACTTTTCTAGAAGATTCAACACTATGTTCAAGCTCATCAATTCTTCCCAATAACTTGGGAATCACAAATTTGGATCTTGGATCAATATAATCATCCTTCCAAAGCCAAAAATCGCATGATCTAGCATTCTTAGAAAACAAGACGAATCAGTCTATGGCTCTTGAAACAATAAAACAAATCATTCAACTCTTAAAAAAATTAACTTACCCCATAGTAAGGACAACCCCAATATCTTCTACCAGGATTTCTTGGGGTCCAAGAGGTCAACAAAGGCAAAACAAATCCATGTTTGCATCGCACCTCTTCCAATTCATGATCTTCCTCTTGCAAACAGAGCCTAGTCAAACTTATTCGAGCCATTGTAGCACCTTAATAAGAATTACAGCGAATCAAACAACTAAAAATTCAAAAAAATTACGAAGTAGATAGAAACAAATCAAAATGAAAAAGAGAGGAATGAATCAAAATGGAAAAGAGATGAATGAATAATAATGAAAAAGAGCTACCTTTGATTCAAAAGAAGGAATTTTGAACTATGTTTGAATTTAGCGTTCTTGATTCAGATTTTTGGGTGAAAATTTAGGGTTCTTGTTCATTAGGGTCGGGTGGGTGGGTTATAAGAAGAGAATGGGAATATAACCGTTGGGTTGGGTTTTTTTAATTAAAAAATTAAATAAAAATGACTTTATTAGCGTGTTGACGCGCTCAACTATGTGGAGCGAAAGGCGCCCTGGGTTGGGTGACTGAAGGGGGAAATAAATACACTTTTATGTACTTAAGGTGTGTAATAGATCGCCCCATTAGTTCAAGTGTGTAAATGACTTTTGGGAATAAGTTTAGGGGGGCAATTTATGCTTTTTCCCATATAGTAACACAATAATCATTTAGGATTAAACAATTTTATTTAGAAAAAAAAAATCTCTCGATATATATAGTATAATTTTCTTTGTTGATTTATTGTCAAGATTTACAATTATTAGCTTCCGCGTAACACCTTGAAGGAGAAGGGAGTTAGAGTTTGAAGTAGATGATTGGGTCTACCTGAAGGTTTCACCCATGAGGAGTGTTATGAGATTTGGTAAGATGGTAAAGCTTAGCCCCCGGTATATTAGCCCTTACAGAATTTCCAAGAGAATTGGCAATGTAGCTTATGAGTTGGAGATACCGTAAGAGTTAGCCGCGGTTCATCCGGTATTTCACATCTCCATGTTGAAGAAGTGCAATGGCGATCCTTCATTGATTATATCAACTGAAGATATTGGGATCAAGGATAGCTTGTCTTATAAGGAGATTCCTGTTCAGATTCTAGATCGCCAAGTTCGCAAGTTGGGAACAAAAGAGGTAGCATCAGTCAAAGTCTTTTGGAGGAACCAATTTGTTGAGGGAGCTACTTGGGAAGCTGAGGAAGATATGAAAAAGAGACATCCACATCTCATTGAGACCGGAGAAATTCTAGATCAAGGTACTGATTCTCTTCTTAGTACTCTTTAATTTATAAGTTGGCATGTTGTTTTTGCTTTGCTTGTTGGGTGTTTGAGTTGAATGTTACATGTTACACCCTTAGCCTAGTAAGACAAATCTTATTCGAGGACGAATGTTCCCAAGGGGGGAGATATTGTAACATCTCTCTATTTGAAAGAACTAGAAAGAAGTTAAAAATTGGAAATAATCATTTTTGGAAAGAATATAAAAATCTGGAAAATTTGTCAAGTATGTTAAGTTGAGTTTTTGGTCAACTTCAAACGACCATAACTCCTAGATCAGGATGAGTTAGGTGTATTTTCAGATATAGTAGGAAAGATCTTTGAATAATATTTCCAACGCCGTCGAGTTTGCGCGATTCTAACTTCGTATGAGTGAGATATGCCCATTTGAAGTTGGACTGTTTGAATAAGGAAAGTCCAATCCAGATTTTGGAAAGGTATTATGGTATTTTCCATACCCTATTATTTTATTTTGATTTTTTGGAGTTTAATTAGGGTCAAATCAGAATTAGATCATTTTAGTCAATTGGAAATTCACGCTAGGTCTTAGAGAAGAGAAAGAGGAGAAAGGAGAAGAAAAACTCAAGATGCACCAAGATCATGCGATTTGGTTGTGGATTTCGCCAAGGTTTTAATCCTACAAGGTATGTGAGCCTTTCATAGTGTTGGGTTCGTTCACCCACACGCCAATCATGTTTAATTCAGGTATATTCATTCTAAAAAGGGTTGAAAACTGATGTTCTTGATATGTGTCCTTGAATTTGTTTTCGTTCTCGAATTACGTTGAACTGAGGAGTTCTTAAGATTATTGCGTGGAGTTTTAGAGTTGTTTTGAGTTAGGTTCTTGGGTGCATTTGCTGGGTATCTGAATCTAAAGAGAATTTGGGGGGAAAAACCGAGTTTAGGCAATTTGGGGTTGGGAAAATGAAGAAGGAAAAAGTCAGGCAAAATCTGATGCCCCAGGCCACGTCGCGGACCTTCCCCCCNCCCCCCCCCAGTTTTGCAAAATTCATCCTCGCGTTGCAGAGCGGTCACGGACCATTCTACCTCAAAAAATATTTTTTGCGACCAAATAATTAAATACATCTCCGCGTCGCGGACCTGTTTCAGACAGTGATTTCTTGATTTTTTCTTATGTTTAACTATCTTAAAACACTCCTAAACATCATGAGATTGATCCTATCACAAATCACCATCCTTGAATCCGTAATTCAATTCAAGAAAAGTTAAGAGTCAAGTCAAGAAAAGTCAAGAGTCAAGTTAAGAGAAATTCATAAAGCTTTCAAAAGTCTTTTACAAACGTTTTAACTTTGTTTTAAGACTTAAATTTTAAGTTAAGCAAAGAGTAAAGAGTTGAGTTCATTTCTTCAAAGATTATACGGGAACTAAGTATTCCCAAGAGTTTAAAATGTTTTCACATTTGAACAAGAAAGGGAAACACTGATTTCCAAGAGAGCTTTTAAGCTAAGTTTTGAGTAATTATCTCAAATCAAAGAAAGAGTTTTGTTTTTACGAACACATGAGCTAAGTACATTTTGGGAGTAGTAATAATTCAAGTCTTCATAAACCATGTAGTCATCATGGGTAGTAAATGATCATATTTTTTAGATGAATCCTTTAGTGTTTTTTAGCATAGACTAGTGGATCTACTTAGTTAAGGCGTTCTATATGACGACAAAGTATATGACAGTTTTGACAGCGTAGGCATGACGTTGTATCACCACTTAGGCTCATAATGGTGGTTGTCGATTAGAGAAACTCCCACAAAAACTATATTACTTTATCATACGAGTGCAATTGAGTTTGTTATTGCGTTTCTTTAAAACTAAGTTGCTTTCTACTATTTTAAAAGTTTTCTGTATATTGCATGTGTTTTATTGCTTTATATTGAGTTAAGTTATGCAGGGGTTGAGTAAAGTCAAAGTAAGTGTTCCTTCAGATTCTTTTCAAGTCTATTATGTTTAGCATTCCAACTCGCATACTCGTACATTCAATGCATTGATGCCAGTTGGCCCGTATCATCTTATGATGCAAACGCAGGTAACTAGGATCAGCATCCAGCGCCTCGTTGATCAGGTTGAGCAATCAGAGTCAGTTGGTGAGCCTCATTGCTTTCCGGAGGGCTCCGTTTTACATTGTTTTCTAGTTTTCAGTTGTTAGGATGATCGGGGGTCCTATCCCGACATCCCTCTTTGTTTTAGAGGCTTCATAGACAGATAGTTATAGTCCTTTAGTCTTATTCATTTCAGTTGTATACGTTTAAGACTGGAGTTGTCATTTTGGCTAAGTTATTATCTCTTAAGTTATTGCATGAGTTACACTTCTTATGTTTAAGTCTTCCACTGAGTAAGTAAGCCAGGCCAAGGGTTCGTTTGGGGCCAACAATGGTTCTCGAGTGTCGGCCACATCCAGGGTGTAGGCTCCGGGAGTGACACCCAAGTTGTTGAAGGTGTCACGTCGGCACAAAAAGTGCACAAAGTACGAAAAAAATGTATTTGGGAGGATAATAGGACCCTAGTTAAGTTTAAGTGTCTTTGAAATCTCGGTCATAGTCTAGGGAGATACTTATGCATTATCCCAACAAAGAAAGATAAATTAAACTTCCTAAATAAACATGTCAAAAATAAATTTTATATATATATATATATATATAGAGAGAGAGAGAGAGAGAGTTGTTGATAATATACGAATACGAAAAAAGTAATTGTATATAATTGTTGAAAATATACAAATAAGGTCTAAAAAAAAGAAAGACGCAATAAAGATTGATACGTTAAATTCACAAAATCGTATACAATATAATATGAAATGTATTAATTCACAAAAATTATAACAAAATAAATTAAACAAATACCTCAATAATGCTGAAATTATACAAATAATAGCTGGAACATATACTTGCTGATAATATACAAACAATAGTGATTGGTCAAATATACGAACATAGTAACTATATACAATTTGTAAAATTATACAAATAGAATTTTTTTTTCATAATTTATACAAACGAAATATCTCAACAAATCGTAAAACATCTAAACAAGAAAATTAATTAATGAATACACGAATCTATTGTAAATTTACAATTAAAAATCTGAAAAACTTGGGTGTAAATAAAAAAAAAATTGTATTGCTATACAAAAATAATAAGAACAACTTCAACAAAATATACGAATTAATTTATACAACTCACCTTAATTTCTTCCCCATCTTGTTGGTCCAATGAATCAGATTAGACATCTTATTCTTTGGGTGATATTAATCTATTGCTTGTAGATGCAATTTTTTTTACCTTATCGCTTTTCCCTTTATATATGGAACTCATTGAAGCCACAATCATTTCTTTTACGCTTTTCTTCGTGGGCGTTGATCTAATTTCTTGTTGATTAACTTGAGATTTAGCAAGAGATCCTACAAATTCTTGAAAATCTTGAGTTAGACCCAAAGAAAAAGATGAATAACCATCTAATTTTTTTGGATGCGTTTGTATACCTTGAGTAATTCTCGTGGAAGAAGTTTGTTCAGCCATGATTTTATTTGTATCTAAGGAGAAAACTGAAAAACCAAAAGAATCAGTGTGATATATAAATACAAATCAAAAAAAGAAGATTGAAACTGCAACAAGAAAAATAAAAATAAAAATAAAAACTTGAAACAACCAGAAGTTGTACCGAAATCTTGGTTGACCGATTTGAGAGGGAAGGAAGAAATTTTTAAAATTTTGAAATGTGATTGTGTTCGAGTGAATTAAGGAAAAAAATAAGTAAAAAGATTATGGAGATTGAGAAATGGAACAATAACTTTGTATAATGTGGAAACGGAATTATACAAAAATGAACGGCCCATGTAAATACGATGAAAAGTTAGTGACGAGTAGTAAATTATTCAAACTATATAACTATGTTAAATAATTAAGTAATATATATGTACTTAGCTGCGTAATTTTCTCATTAATTAATAGTAGATTTATGTATTGTAACTTAGGATCTTTAAAAAAAACATTTATGTGATTTTTCATAAACAAAATCAATGGAAGAAAAGAAAAAAAAAACAATGAATGATAGTAAAAGAAAAAATAAAAACTATGCTGTGTATGAGAATATTTTAAATACAAGGTAAATGAAAATTTAAAAAAGTTACGTGTATTTGAGAAAACTTAAATACAAGCCAAAAAAAAAAAAAATCACTTGGATTAACTTATTTTAAATAGGGATAAGACACAAGTACCCCCTAGACTATGATCGAAATCTCAGAGACACATCTAAACTTAATTGGGGTCCTAGTACCCTTGAACTCATTTTTTTCGTATTTTTGTGTTGATGTGACATCTTCAACCACCTAAGTTGGTTTTGTTTGTACACACTCTCCTGTCATGTGTGTAAATATTATTTTTTTATTTTTTAAAAAAAATAAAATAATTTTTTTTTAGAAAATGGTCAAATGCCCCCTCAACGTATATTCGGATTTACACACTTAAACTTCACAGGAGTCCTATCACCCCCTGTACTGTTTAAAACTGAAATTATTATCTCCCTGAATGCTTAGCTGGCATAGTGAGTGCATTTCACTCTCTTTGGGAGAATGAACATCCAAATCTATTATTAAAACTTTATTTTTAATATCTATTTTCAATAAATATACGCATTTTTAATTATTTATTTTTCTTATTTGTTTTCTTTTTTCTCCAGCAATATAAACAAATCTCTCAATCTTTCACCACTTCTAAGTCTTGCTGCCCGTCTTCACCGGATTCACTATTGTTGATTCCAAACAAATTTTCAAACTCATATAAAACTCTTGCAAAATCAATCAACCTAAATCAATTATAGATAAGTTTACATATATTTATATCACCCCAAGATACATTGGATCTGATTTGAGAAAAATCAATATGGGTTTATTTCAAATCCAATTGAACCCACCGATTTTTTTTAATTAATAGATCCTTTAATTATCAATCTCAAATCTCAATCAATCAACTATATCTCAAAAATTGTCGCTATTAATCTCGTTAATTCATCAACCATCGTAGAATCAGTCTCTTCCTCTTCGAAATTGTCGTCGCCATCGATGATGATGTGGAAGACATCGTAGGCTCCTCCTTCTCATCTTCCTTGAGAGGATTGCTTATCTTCAGTGACCACCATTAATGGCAATATTCTGCCATGTTCGTCCCCCCCCCCCCCCCACCCTCCTTCACTTTTTTATTTTTATTTTTAAGTTTCAAATGAGCAAAACCCGAATATCTCTGGACAAGCTCTGGAATCATTATTCATCTTTCTTCCTTAAAGACCAAATTTCATGAACTTATGGTGTTCTAGTGATGGTGAAAGTACTTTGGATGTTTGAAGGGATGGGTATAATATAGAAGAAAAGGGTAAAGAAATATAAAAATTGAAAAAAAAATATTTGATGAAGTCTCAAACGCGTGAAACTCACATGCCACCATAGATCTGGTTATGGTCTTTTAAGGGTATAATTATTTCATCTTTAAACAATTCAAGGGAGTGATAGGACTCCCATAAAATTTAAGTGTGTAGTTGAAAATCCGGATATACGTTGAGGGGGCATTTGACCATTTTCTCTCTTTTTTTTTAAACAAAAAGTATTCTTATTTTTATCTTGTATTTGAATTAAGTTAATACACTTTTTTTTACCTTCATTCGTTATTTTTTTTCTCTTGTATTTTACTATTGATTTTATTTTCTTTGTCTTTCGTTTTGATTTCAAATTTAACTCCAAATGTCTTGTATATTTAAAATAAGTTAATTTTGAACAAATATCAAAATGAGTGAAGAAAATCAATTAAAACATAAAAAA
Source organism: Solanum stenotomum (assembly GCF_019186545.1). Lineage (NCBI taxonomy): Eukaryota > Viridiplantae > Streptophyta > Magnoliopsida > Solanales > Solanaceae > Solanum > Solanum stenotomum. Next base: position 49,434,474 of record NC_064287.1, on the reverse strand, counting down.
TTAAAGCAATAAAATGAAAGGACACTTTTAAATTACTTTTTAACAAAAGTACACATAATTTTTTTTTAAATAATTAAAAATGAAAAGATCATAAATTAATTTAAAAAAAAGTTTAAAGTGAAGAAATTAAAATAAATATTTACAAAAGAAAGAAATAAAAATAGTTAAATAAATATAAGTTTTAATATCTATAAATATGTGTACTAGCTAATTATAAAGTTACCAATAACAAAATGATACGTGTCCAATTTGTCCATTTATCACTTGCCTTTAAGAGAGTGTGCACACTCTGAGATTTCGGTCATAGTGTAGGGGGTATTTGTGTCTTATCCCTTTTAAATACAAGGCAAGAAAAACAAGAACATTTTTATTTTTAAAGAAAATATCTATAGTCGTGGCGATGCGTATATATCACCACAACTAATTGAATTGGATTTTGGCTCCACGGTCCCACGGAGCACAAAAATACAGAATAAATGAGTTCGGATGTAATAAGAACTTAATTAACATTAGGTGTATCACCAGATTTCTAGAGATAGTTCAGAGTGATACTTGTGTCTTATACCCAAAATCTATGCGTAGTTTTTTGGCATAATACATAAATGTGCCCTTTAACTTGATCTCATTTCACATTTATGCCCTTCAACTTTGGATGTGCACAAATGAACACTTAAACTTGTATAAAATTGTACAAATAGACACACACCTCCTACGTGACATCTTACATGGCAATTTGCATCCTACGTAGTGTCCTACGTGTTTTATGTCACGTAGAATTCATGTGTCTACTTGTTCAACTTTAAACAGGTTTAAATGTCTACTTGTGCACACCTAAAGTTGGAGGGCATAAATGTGAAATGAAGTCAAGTTAAAGTACACATTTAAGTATTGTGCCTAGTTTTTTTATCTACTACTATTTCAAGATATTTGACCAAAAATAGGAATTATAGCTCCAAACAAAAGAAATATTAGGAATTTTAAGGAAATTACTTTTTTTTTAATATCAAAAATGCAATTAAAGGTGAGTAAATGAGAGTGATGTAATTGCATTTTCTCAGTAGCGTACCTGATAACCTATCTCTGTTCTTCTTCTTCTTCTTCTTCTGGTATTGTTTGATAGATGTGGCTGACCGCTCAACAGATTTGCTGCACGACTTCACCTTGATGGATAGCAACTTGTTTCGCAAACAAAAAGGGATCTCCTTAAGATATGGGCATTCACGCAAAACCAAATGTTCAAGCATACGAAAGGCTTCATTTGAGACATTCCATTCTTCAAGAAATTCACATTTTACTAGCTTCAAGACCGTGAGCTTCAAGAACTCGCTATCTCTCACTTCCCACTCGTCATTGTCAAAGAAAATTGATACCAGTTTCAGTGTGCAAAGGTTGGGAAGCATTGAAATGTTGGATTCATGACAACTGCCTAGGAAAAAGTTGGATAGTGTCAAATTTCTGAGCGTTGCTGGGAAGATGTATGGACCACTTACAGTTGAATCTGCTGCTAAATGAATCTCAAGCGTCTCAACGAAGTTCAAGCGAGGTAAAAATTCTTGTCTAAAATCAACCAATGAGCATCTCAGTTCCCGAAGATTTGGTGTTTTTTGCACTACCAATTCCACATCCTTTGCACATGAAAAGCATGGAGTGGAAAGAACTTCCAACTTCTCAAGTAATCCTTCCACACTATTTAAAGTGAAATAAGCGTTATCGATGCACAAATGTCTCAATCTAACCATCTTAAAAATTGTAACGGATAGTTTCAACTTTCCTTTTGTTGGCTTGAGTATCAACGTTTCAAGGTTCCAAAGATTGGCAATGAGCGATGTAATTGAATTCTGATCAGTTTGTGCAGCAAAATACCTCAAGTAAACTAGCACAGTTGGGAAAGAATTGATAACAGTGGACTCCAAATTCAACACTTTAAGAAACTTGAAGTTGTAAAAAATTTGTGGGACTTGGCGACTAGAGACATTTGTTCTTTTGTCTTCCCCGAAATGTACAGAGTCAACAAGACAGCAAGACGAACTCCATTTTACAAGATTCTCCTCTTTACAGTAGAAGGCCAGACGACGTTGAGCGACCTGCTTGCGAGAGGATATACCTAACAAAGATTTATCGTTTTGGTCCCTGTGTATGTATCAATTAGTATAATATATCATAAACTCATTTTCAAATATAACTGAAATACTTGATTGATTGAACAAATAAAGCACAATTAATTAATCTCTTACCATTTTATCCATGATAGAAAGTGCTCTTCCGCTGCTTTTTTCTTGCAGAAATTAAGCAATAGATCATGAACTTGGCATGCTTTGACCTTACCATCAGAACTCCTCTTAGCATTCATCACTAGGTTTCTTCTAATTAGATTCTCCAAGTAACCTCTCGCTATGTCCTGCAAACTCTTACCTTCAAGATCGTTAACAAATCCTTCTCCAATCCACATCCATGTTAACTTTGAAACATTGATTTCTTTGAACTCTAAAAAAGTCCCAAAATAAAGAAAGCAAGACTTTAAATGATAGGGCAAATGTTGGTAACTTTGCTCTATGATGTCATTTAAGGCACTTGACATATTGATACCTAAATGCTTAGCCACTTCACTCCAACATTCTTCTGTCTGCTCAATTTTTGATAGAATGCCAGCCACCAAAACAATTGACAACCGCAGACCTCCACACTTTCTTACTATTTCTTGCCCAACTTTTTCAAGGAGAGGAGAGCAACTTCCATTGCCAAACACTTTCATTTTTAGTAGCTCCCAACTTTCTTCGTAGGTCAACAAGCTAAGATGATGGGGCTTATTCATTGATTTAACATAATCGGCAACATCATGATTTCTCGTTGTAAGAAGAATTCTACTTCCTTTATTGTCATCAGGAAAACAACATTTTAAATCATCCCACGCCTTGTGATCCCATACGTCATCAAGGAGGATAAGATATCTCCTGGAATGTAAAATTCTGGAAAGAATATCTTTTAATTCATCAGTCTCTTCACCAAGAAGAGAGGTCTCATCAATAGAAACATGTAGCATCGCCAAAAGAGACAATATTAGGTCCCTGTCCGAATATACTGGAGACACGTGACAATATGCACGAATATCAAAGTGAGAGACAACTGAACCATAAGAATATAGTCTGTTGGCCAAAGTTGTCTTTCCCGTTCCAGGCATACCAACAATGGAGATAATGTCCAGCTCTCCGGATCCTCGTGTTAGTCGATCTATCAATGTTCCGATCTCATCTTCAAAACCGATAATTTCTTTTTTGAACCCTGGCACTTTTTCCAATTCTGACGACTTACTGGAAGGATCAGTAACAATGGTGTAAGGCGACACTAAGTCAACCTCAAACAGTTTCTTTTGTTGCATCTCTGCAACCTCCGCACTAATGTCCAAGAGCCAAAACATTAGACACCAGTCAGGAACTCTTTTGCTCACACAAGCATCAACGATATATTCTACCTCATATGCTTTGCCAATCAGTAGAGACACACTATTCTGAAGTTTGTCGTGAATATTGTATTGTTGTTCTGCAACAAACCTCAGAAAAGGTTGCATGCTCTCCAGTTCTGCTTGAATTATTTGAAGTTGAGTCTTCATAAAAGCAAGTGAATCTGGATAACGGTCTTGAAACTCCTTCAAATTGCTTAAGACGAAATCAACATAGCCTAGTCCATGAATCCTTGGCAAACTAGATTGGAACTCCTTCCGGATGATGTGGTAGATCAATATCTTGATGCGCTCAATGGTACCTGGCAAATCAATAGTCACTTCCCCTAACACCACATCTTCACACAACGAGTAAACGAGTATTCCGGAATCAATCATCACAGTACTGATATCCTTATTCATAAAAATACCATCTTGTATGGACAGATTGGCAATTAAGAGGTTGAGCATCTCCTGAAGAGCTGATATTTGATGAGAATTGGGATTACAAACTGATAGTGCCTTCAAGTTGTGTTGGAGAGTCTCCACAAAGCCAGCTATAAGATCAATTTGAACAATTGGCCACCATTCTGATCGTAGAGCTTGCAGCACATCAATATAGATCTTGCGGATGCTTGGGTCAATGGGCTTAATCTTCATGTTCAGATGATCAGAAAGCAAACCATTAATTTCCTGACTTTCGTTGTCATTGCTTGGGAGATACAACCAGACAACCATTGCAGCGTGGCTGACCACCTCTAAAACATGAATGAAGAAATTAGTATGTTGGCTTTTCAGCCTTATGGATCTGTCCGAAACAAAGCATACAAAATTTCTCAATAACTTCAACTCCTTAAAAACATCGCCGATCTCTTTTTTGGATCCACGAACAAAAAGCAGTGAACTAGAACAATAAACCTTCAATAAATCACCCAGATTCACTACAACAGTATCAATGAAATCGATTACAAAATTAGGGGTATCAATAACAAAACCATCCTTTTTGACTTTTGGAAATAAGCATTCAGATCTGATTTCCAACTTAGTCTTCTGAGTCTTGACTAGCAATGGAACCATAATAAGACCAACCTGACCGATCTTACGGATCTTTGTAAGGTCCACGGCAGCATCTTGAAACAGAGCTTGAACTTTGTGTACCACATCAAGCATGTACGATAAATCTATGAAGGCCGATAAGCGGAGAAAAATATCAAGGAATGTTAACTCCCTTTTAAGGAGCTTAAGTCGATCCTCTAACATCTCGGGCATATCTAAACCCCATTGATCTAAAACATGTTGCAGAGATTGAAGAACTTGATAGTTCATTGAAGGCAGTGTACTCACCAAAAACTGCTGTGAAATTGTTAAATTCAACAAGGTTTCTTTCTCTTTGAATTTCTTAATCTAGGTGAGACTTTTTTGGCATTTTTCGATATTCTTAACTATATAAATTTTGATAGATAATGTATTTTTTTCATCCTATTAAAATGAGAAAATTACAACTTACTATACCTTTTTGTGATATTCAAATGTTTAAATTTTATTTTTAATATATTAAATTAATCTAATCTAATTTTATTTTTAAAATCAGTCAAATTCTATCGAAATCCCTTGTTTTGTGGGTAAGGAATATAGATAAGGTAACCATGGATACTTGGTCATAGTAGGAGGTGGAACCTAAATAAGCCACGAAAACATGAAAGTGACAAAAATAAGTCACTACTTAGTAAGTAACTAAAATAGGCTTAGTGGAAGAAAAAATTCCACTTTATCTAATATTCTAAACGTTTTTCGTTAGTCTCATAACGTGTATATTTTAATATATAACGGAACTATTTCCTACACTTTATAAAATGGAACTATTTCTTGCACTTCATAAAGTGTAATTTTTTTTTTACACTTTATAAAGTGGAAGAAAATCTTACACTTTACAAAGTGGAAGAAAAAATTCCACTTTACAAGGAGGATCACGTTTTTACAGTGTTTGTCATACAATTATATTGATTTGACATATCATAAAAACGGAAAAAATTATTACACTATGTATTTTTATTTTTTTATTCTGAAAAATCCTCCAATCTCTATTTAAGGATCCGTTCAACTATTTGATAGCACCTACAACATCTTTTCTTTTATATTTGTTCATTTCAATCTCAAAAAAAAAATGTCTTCTAAACCAAAAGTTAGAGTTTCGATTTATTGGGATGGCGAAATTATACATGACGGAAATACCGTTTATTATAATTGTCCTCCCAAACACAATGTTAAATATTCAATTAATGTCCGATATCATAAATTTCTTTCATCAATTTATAAAAGAATGGGTATAAACAGTACTGTTTATAATTTGATTATAGTCGGAAAATACCCTACTTAATTTTTATCACAAGGACAAGTAAATTTTGGAGAGTGGATTATCTATAATGATGAATCGTTGACCGACTTTTTGAGGGTTCCAGATGACTACATAGATCAAATCAAGTTAACAATACTTGAAATCTATGTTAGGAAGGAGCCTAAGACTAGTCAACAACGTTCTCCTTTATCGGTCGATGAACATCCCCAATTAGAAAATCGTAATAGCGTTGATGGATTTCCGATAACTCAATCTACTGATTTTCCTAACATGACTCATTATCAAAATATTCTTATCGATCGATATGATTTTGATTTGAACGAAACTATCAATGAAAGTGACTGGTAATGCTCAATAATTATATTTCGATTATTATTTGTTGATTTTGTCAATTATTTATTAATTTATATGATTTAATATTGTTGTTATTATTATTATTATTATTATTATTATTATATATTTTGTAGCGGTTTACCTCAACAAGATAGGAATATTGCTTCAAGTTATGGACTAGATAATTATTTTGGTCAGTCCTCACACTTTGAAATGACGGAAAATATTGGGACATCCTCAAATTTTCATGTCTCGCCTACTTTTGATGCAGATGATTATCGGTATATACAACACTTGATTTTTTATTTAAGTAAGTTAATTGCATGAGATAAATATTTATACTTTTTTACATATATAGGGAAAATATCACACAAGATGAGCCCATTGATCCTGTGAATATCGATGATCGTACCCTTCCAAATTACGGCACACCTTCAGCTAGTGATAGTGATGATTTGCCTAATGCCAAGGAATTAGGAGATAATGTTCCATTTGAGGCATCATCGAGTGATGATGATTTTTTAATGCCCAATCAGTCGCCAAGACCAATGTCCATGAGTCCGTTTCGTAATCATGAAATTTCTTATCTTGATCATCTCCTAGATGGTCCAAATATCTTCGGCGATACACATGATGAATATTCATCACAACGTACGTGGTGTGAACCGGAAGATTTCATGAATGGTGCTATTTATATTGAAAAAGGCATGTTATTCAATTCAAAGAAGCAGTTGCAGAGAGCAGTTAAGCTTCTACATTTAAAGATAGGGAGGGAGTACTTTGTTATTAAATCGACAAAGAAATCATGGCGACTTGTTTGCAGGCGTGTAGAACAAGAATGTCGATTTAGGCGAACTTCTTTTAATGATAAAACATACTAACATGTGGAAAGTTGGAAGATACATTAAAGAACATACATGTGATATGGGTACGTGCCGCGATGGACATTTCAACTTGGATGTTGAGATTATTGCTAACGTCCTCCGTGTTGATATAGAAAAAACGCCAAGGTACTATTTTATCCTTAGATGATTTTTCTTTAATAAGAAAATATTCATTTTTTATTTGATCAGCGTCGAGGAACATGTACTAGGGTGTATGTGCGACTCGTTTAGATCATGAGCTGGCACAAAAGCAAGAAAACTACTTTTACAGTATCAATGATCAGTACCGGTGAATGGGATAGGATGGAAAAAGGAACTCCATCCATTATTAAAAAAAAAAAACTCTACCATATCCCTCTATTGTGTATGAAGTTTATGGTTTCCGTTGGTGTAAATCCAATCACCTGAATTTAAGATGATAAGAAATTCTCCATTGGTAACAAATGGTTATCCATTAAGCGGAGGAAATCTTATTTAAACGGACTAAGAGGGTCAGCTACCCAGCAAACTTTCATAATTAAATACCGTTACTGTATAGGTAGATCTGATTGTGAAAGACCTATTACTGGATAATTCATGGGTAGAGCCAAAGCGTGTGAACTATACAAGTTCCCAATAACATCAATTAGTTGATTAAATAGTAAATTAAAGTATAAAGTAAAGGCTCCGGTGTATAGAGAAGACCTCACCGTTTAAGAAGTAACCATAGAAACGAAGGAACCCACTATTTCTTTTTTTATTTCTTTTATTTACTATATTTTTGATACCTAGGAAAATACAATTTCTTAGTTCTGTCTTATTTCGCAGTGAAATACCTAAAAAAAAAATCGTGGTCGGGAAGGTTAGAGTAGCCAAAGCCATTGGAATTTTGATTTTATACATTGGAAAAATTCGTTTTGTTATTAATAGACTAGGAAGGGGGAAAAGAATAACTGAAAGAAAGGCAATCAATTAGTTATTCGTCAAAGTTTCATTTATTCAATGACCAGAATTAAACGGGGATATATAGCTCGGAGACGTAGAACAAAAATTCGTTTATTTGCATCAAGCTTTCGAGGGGCTCATTCAAGGCTTACTAGAACTATTACTCAACAGAAAATAAGAGCTTTAGTTTCGGCTCATCGGGATAGGGATAGGAAAAAGAGAGATTTTCGTCGTTTGTGGATCACTAGGATAAACGCAGTAATTCGCGAAAGGGGAGTATCCTATAGTTATAGTAGATTAATACACGATCTGTACAAGAGACAGTTGCTTCTTAACCGTAAAATACTTGCACAAATAGCTATATCAAATAGGAATTGTCTTTATATGATTTCGAACGAAATCATAAAGGAAGTAGATTGGAAAGAATCCACCAGAATAATTTAAATGGAGTTACCCGGAGAATGAACTCCGGGAAGGTAGAGTAGAAATTAGTATGAGAAAATATACTAAAGTAGTCAAAATGAATGAACACGTTCAATTCAATAAAAACAGATTTCTTTTTTTCCGATTCATTTTTTCTTACGACACGATACTCAAATCTAGATTCACTCAAATCTAGATTCACTCAAATCTAGATTCTTGTAATTATGATTCAAGTGAAGAAAAAGTAAGCCTATTTATTTCGGGCTTTAAAACCAGTAGTTCTAGCGGTCGACTCGGTTCTTTCAAATTGTTTCTCATTATTGAGAAAAGGTAACAAAGATAAAATACGAGCTTGTTTTATAGCAAGAGTAATTAATCGTTGTTGTTTCAAGGTCAATCTATTCACACGTCTTGATAATATTTTTCCTTGTTCACTAATAAATCGACTAATTAAACTCATGTTTCTATAATCAATTCGATCCCCCGATTGAATCGGGGGCAAACGCCTACGAAAAGATCGCTTGAATTTAAGAAAAGGTCGCTTGGATTTATCCATGGTTTGTTTGTTTAATTTATTCCTTATCCCTAAAATCCTATTTCTTCATTCTAATTCATTTTAAATCCACTCAAAATAGGATTTTTCAAAAATAGGATTTGTTTATTTTCTATTTAAATATGTTATATATATAATGTCATTTTTTCCCCTTCCTTGAAAGGGTAAGACACAGGTACTTGGTTCGCTCTATTTCTTTATCTCCCCATGAATCGTATGTTTGTAACAATAGGGGCAGAATTTTTTCAATTCAAATCGATTAGGCGTATTGTGCCGGTTCTTTTGAGTAATATATCTGGAAATACCTCTTGATACCTTATCAACACTGTTTCGGACACAACTAGTACATTCCAAAATCACCGTTACTCGGACATCTTTCCCTTTGGCCATGAACCTCCTTTGGATTTTTGATTTACTCAACTCTTCTATTTTCGATTCAAAACGAAGAAAGGATAAAATAGAAATTACTAACTTGAAATCCAATTCTAAAAGTCAAAGATTAAAATCACGAAAATAAAGTAATAGTAAAGCAAAGTCATAGTAAAATACAACGATTTTTCTAAAGTATATTTCAAATTGAAGTAATCATTTAAGTATCTATTATTTTTACTTTTCAGGTTTCCCATCAAAGACTGTCAAACAGTCATTCTTAAAGCATATGGCATTCGATAAGCAGAAGAAAAGCCTATCTTGATCGCAAGCGTGCTTTTGAAAAAGTCTATGGTACTTGGGAAGATTCTTTTGCCGAGTTGCCGAGGTTCATGGAAGCTTTGAAACACTTCAATCTCGGAACAATAGTTGAATGGAAAACAGAGCAGCGTGTCGATGTCATTGAAGATGTATTCAACTATGTGCTCTGGACTTTTAAACCATTCATTGATGGGTTTGTGTTTTGTCGTCCTGTTATATCGATCGATGGAACACATGTCTATGGAAAATATGATATCAAGTTGTTGATTGCGATTGCAACGGATGGTAACGGCTCAATATTACCTTTTGCATTTGCAATAGTTGCGAATGAGAGCATGGAGACATGGAGTTTATTTTTGGATCATTTGCACTTGCACGTTGTCAAGGATCGTAGAGATGTAGCATTGATTTCAGATAGGCATCACAGAATACTCTCATCCATGTATAATTCTCCCAATTGGCAGGCCTCGTTTGGGTTCCATCGTTTTTGTTTAAGACATTTGAAGGCCAATTTTCAAAAAAAAATTCAAAAATGTTACTTTGAACAACCTTTTATGGGCAGCTGCAAATCACTGTCAGGAGAAAAAGTTTTTGAAAAAAATGGAGATGATCAAGGAGATTAACCCGGAAGCGTATGTGTGGTTAATGAAGAATGATCTTGACAAATGGACATTGCACAGGGATGGAGGTAGGAGATGGGGAATGCTGATAACAAATAGTTCTGAGTCATTCAATAGTCTTCTTAAGTCAGTCAGGGGCCTGCCAGTTACTGCAATGGTAAGACTCACTTACAATCAGATTGTGAACCGATTTGTTACAAGATCAAAATTTGTCAATCAGCTAGTACAACAAAAGCAACAATGGATGCCTAAACCATTTAAGATTTTTGAGGATAATCGAAAAAAGTCACAGCGTCACACACTTATCAACTATCACCAACAAAGGGAAAACATATTTGAGGTGCAGACACATATGCATCATGGCCGTGGTGGTAATAAGCACATTGTAAATGCATCACAAGGAAAATGTCAATGTCGTAAATGGCAATCATACAATTCAATCCACTCGGCGGTGAAAAGTATTGGCCTGATAGCCCTTTTCTTATGATAGCAAATAAAAAATCTTTACGAAAAGTGGGCGTAAATAAAATCACCCGTATACATAATGAAATGGATGTTCCCGCAAGTACACTCACTCGCAAGTGCTCTATGTGCAAACAATTAGGCCATGATAGGCGCAACTGTCCTTCACGAGCTCGAAATGCCTCATATGGTGGTAGTAGCTAAAGAAAGATGTTTAACTTTGTTAATTTATTCTTCTATCAATTTCTATGCATCTTTTTATCCGTATTTTTTATCATTCTCTAGTCATGTTTATATTTTCAATTTTTTTCACTCACTTTTTAAAAAAAAAAAATACATACACAAAATAATAACTATATATAATTAAAATAATAATACTATACACCCTCAAAAAAAGATACATACTGTTTTACTCGAAAAATATATAAAAGTAAAAATGACTGAGTTTTTGAAAAATCGATTAAACTTATGATTTAAGAGAAATCGAATTTCCCAAAGAACAGAATCGCCACTTAATTTTTAGTAAAAATCAAGAAAAAAGACTTAAGGTTTTCAAAAGACTTAAACAGATAAAACCGATTGAAAATAAAAAGGGCACGAAGTTCAATGTACATTCCGAGAAGGTATTAGGCCCTCGTAATGCCCGCTAACTTGCGGTTGACCGGCGATTTGACTAAAGTGACTTTGACTAATTTTTAGAAGAGGAGAAAGAAAAAAAAAATGTTTTAACATAAGAATGATGATTTACGATGTTTGTTTAACTTTGAGAAAAATAGTTAAATAAATGACACGTTTTATTTTTTATAGAAGAGTATCCAAAGTGAAACAATTGAATTATGATGCAAGTGAATAGAATAAAAAGACTAGATTAATTAGAATTTATCTTTTTAAATCATTTTAAAAATAACTTGAACCAATCGGATTAATTAAAGCATGAAACTCTATTGAATGAATTGAAAACAAAATATAAAGTTTTGACTAAATATCAATAAAAGCATGAGAGTTGATAAAAATGAATGGTATTAAAATAAACTAACATAAAGAATGTTCGTCTTTTGGGGAATTAATTAAATTAAAACCAAATCACATAAAAAGGGTTAGAGAGTTAATACGAACAAATAAATAGTGGCAATAATAAGAGGATGCCCGAATTTGGGCCAAATCTGTTGGACTTTAAGGCCCATTTTCGCACCAAGGACCTGTGTATACAAAAAATGTATATCGATGTATATAGGCCATATTTTGATCTATTTTTGTGTATATCGGACTGAATACCGAATGTATACAGTCCATTTTGACCCCTGCAACCTGCCTTTTGTTTTTTTTGAACCTGCATGTCGGTGTTTTTTCCATGTATATCAACGTATATGGCTGTATACAGCCTGATCTTAGCTTTCCAGGCCAGTATTTTGCTTCTAATTTTTCAACAATAATCAGGGCTGACTCGGGACAACTCAACGATATGCAAGGGATGAGTCCAAATGGACTCGGATGGAGTTTCACATGCAAATAAAGAGAGAGAAGATTAGCATTCACACTTCAATAAATTCACGAGAATAACATCTTTAGTGAAAATACAATAAGACATAACTAAAACTATTTTCAGCATACACAAAAGGGAAATGGACCGTATGTCCACATATACAAATAGAGGACAAGTAGTGAAAAACACATGAACGCTAATTCGGGTGTCATTCTTTCAACATAAACTAAAAGCAATAGAGAAAAATAACAAAAGTGTTGGGAATTTTTCTCCAAGTTTGATTGGTTTTAAAGAAAGTTCTAGACAGGATTTACATCTACCACATAAAGAGAGCAAACTAAGTATAAATTAGTATTGAATAGTCGTATTATCAAACCAAAGCAAACTTGTTCCTTCTAATTTTAAGGATAATAAGCCTAACTTTTAAACACATGTAAAGTAAGCTAAACCATGACAATTTGATCCAAGAAACAAATGAGCTATTGTTTTAACAATTTCAACAAAAAGGAACTAACTCCTACAGTGTATGCAAAATAAACAAATTACATGCCTTAAGGCTACAGAATCTTGACAGACACATACTTAGATTTTACGGGCATACATAAATAATACATACACTTGAAATTTGAAGCATCTTTATGAAGGCTTTACTAACGCAAGCCACAAATAAATACATGTACTGATATATAATGCTAAGAAATTTATTTAGGCTACTACAATTTTTAAAAAAAATTCGAACGTAATACATTGTCATGAATCATGGCTACTACGTGAAATCTATACACCAAACCAACTTCTATATGGCATACATTCAATCCTAGAGACTTGACTACTCAACATACATCAAGACCTTTTGAACTCTAAGAAATCAGAAGCAGGCAAAACAATAATAAACATCATATACACGATTCTTTGCTTAACTATATGAAATCAACACAAGCATGATTCCGAAATTGAAGAGACATATACCCGACGAAATCAAAACCCGAACAAATGAAACCAACCAAACATCATAACGAGGAGAAGGAAAAATAAAGGAGAAGAATAGGACACCATTCGCTACACATTGTGGCACCAGTCAAGACGCACGAAAAAAGCGAAGCTCGGCCTACACGACCTATCTTTAGGAAAAAAAACTAAATTTTTAGGACTCCAAACTCACACACAAGTTATAAGTGACAAGAGGGGTCATGCTTTGGAGTAAGGGGACTTTAGCAGGGGAAAACTTGTATGGAAATTGAAATGAAATCAACCCGACTTTGAGCAAAAGAAAAATCGAGAAGAATCATATTGAGCAAACAAACCAAATGCAGATTGATTAGCAATCGACAGTGAGTCAAGAACAATCTCGAATATTAACACATAGACAGTTCACATAGTAGAGAACCAAACAAACAACATGTTTAAAGCGAAATGCTTGAAAAAAAAAAGAGTATTACCTTCCAAAGTGCAGCGAACAGGGGCTATGAACAGGGGAACAACGACTTTACCACCACAACGGGACTTCGACGACTCCGATGAACAGTAAAGATGTCGCGCTTGGAAAAAAAGAAACCCGAACCTAAACACTCTCTATAATATTTTTAGACTTTGGTCTGTCTTTTCTTTAGAAAAACTTTGTGTTCCTATATATTCTTTTACTTGCACCAATTCAATTTTTCTCAACCCCCTCTTTTCAACTCCAAAAAAATCTCCCCTCTTCACAGTGAACAAAAGCAATTATATAGCAAGGAATTAGGGTTTCGAGTTTTGGAGGGAAGAGCTGAAATTCGGATAGCAACAAGGGCCAATTCCAAATTCAAATTTTCAAAATCCTTTCACCATTTAGGGAAACACCCTTTTCCTTGCAATTTCAACCCATTCCTAAAAAGGCAAGGGGAGAAAAAACGTGCTGCCTTTGCTGCTACGATATTAATGGGGATAGGGACGGGAGGAAGAAGAACAGTACAATAAGTTGTTGTCGGTTGTATTGCCCGTTGCTGTAATGGGTTTTGTACGTTGTTGTTATTGTTTTAGTGGGTATTGAAATGAGTTTTGTATGAATAATGGGCTGGGTTAGGGAATTATGGTGGGCTGCTGGTAGGAAAACAAAAGGGAATTGTTGGAAGTTGAAATAGAACGTTGGGATATGAAGTGGAATTGGGTTTGAGAATAATTTAAGTTGGGTCGGCTGGAAATTTGGATTAAAGTATGGGTTGGGAGGTTTTCTGGAAATGCAAAATAAGAGCCCAACATTTGGTCATTTAAGATGGGTATAGGGTAAAAATTGAATCGGTTAGATTTTGGAATTTAAGAAATAGCCATATTGAGTTGAATTAACAAATTTGGCTAAAACCTAAATAAGATGAACTAAATAAAAATTAATTAATGAGCTTCTTAATCCTAACGAACTAAAATAATTAATTTAAATACGAACTAATTAGTTCAAAATCGTAATTATGATTTAAATTAAACTAAATTAGTAAAACACTTAGCTAAAAAGAAATAAAATCTCTTGATATAATTTTCAAATATTCATAAAATATATTAATAAATGTATAAGAACTATGTGTCATTTAGCTATTATAAAAATGATTAAAGTCACTTCAAAACTTAATAATATTTTATAAACTAATTATTCTAAATCATTTGAAATCTAAGAAGCTCAAACATTAACTTTTATCGGGGAGGGTCAAAATTGGGTGTCAACACATACACAAAAATAATAACTATATATAATTAAAATAATAATACTATACACCCTAAAAAAAAGATACATGGACAAAAATAATAATATTATGTTCCACAACCCTTTCTTGAAATCCGTAGAACATCGCGCGGTCTAAGTCCCGTATATCCATCCGCATCTTCATTGTCCCTCTTTCTCTTTTTGGCCGGAAGATCCTTTATGTTCACATTCTTTACAATTCTTTTAACAACTTTTTTTCTTCCGGGTGTTTGAGGCATATCTTCACTGGCATAATGAAAGTAACATCTGGTGACGAGAGTGGTGACAAAGTGGTCTGCAAATAGAAAGTTAGATAGTAGAAATTGAAAATTAATTGACAAAAATAAAGAGATCCATCTTTAAAGAGATCCAGCAATACAACAATAAATCCAAGCACACCAACGCTATATATTCGTATGCTCCATTCTTTATTTTGGATCATAGAATCAAAACCAAGACTTCATTATTAAGACAAAAAGTCAAACCAACCTAAGTTTCTTTACATTTAGCATAACCTGTTTCCACCAAGGCATGCAGTTTGGAGTGATTGGTTAAAATTTTGAACAGATACAAGCATCATGACAACCAAAAGAACTGAGAAATGCAAAATTAAACCCAATTGATAGAAATATTATCTCTAATACATTTATCCTAAAGCTGATAATGTCAAAGTATGTCTTTACTACTACGTTTTCTATATAAAATCAAAGCATTAATAACTAATGTAAATATTTTAAAAGAAATAAATAACATAAACCTGTGTCACATCGGGATCCTCATTAACTGTCGGGATGATATCCTCTATGATCGTCGTGGGGCTAAAATCCACGGTAGATGAAGGCCCCGTAGTATGAATCTAAAAAATAATTAAGAGTTAATTTAATATAAAATCAAAGCATTAATAACTAATGTAAATATTTTAAAATAAATAAATAACATAAACCTGTGTCACAATGGGATCCTCATTAACTGTCGGAACGACATCCTCTATGATCGTCATGGGGCTCTCCTCCACGGTAGATGAAGGTCCCTTAGTATGAATCGAAAAAATAATTAAAATTTAATTTAATATAAAATTAAAGCTTTAATAACTAATATAAATATTTCAAAATAAATAAATAACATAAACCTGTGTCACATCGGGATCTTCATTAACTGTCGGAACGACATCCTCTATGATCGTCGTGGGGCTCTCCTCCACGGTGGATGAAGTCCCCATAGTATGAATCTAATAATTAAAAGTTAACTTAATATAAAATCAAATGGAGAAAAATACAAATTTGGATTCAAACACTACAACAAAAAAGGGCTTTGGCGGCAATAAAAAAAAGGCTACAATATCCCTTCTAAAAAGTCTTAATCTCCCCTTTAGCATCTATTTTCGTTTCTAGTAAATTCAAAAAAATTATTACTAAAATAGAGCAATAGATAGAGAAAAAGGTTATTCCTTCCAATAATTCTCAAATGGGAAGATAAAATAAGTGAATTGTAGTGAGGTCTTTGTGACTACTCCTCTTACGCTAATAGCATATAATTTCAAATATTCAATACAAATATTTATTAGTTTAACCATGATCTCATATTTCATCTCTAACTAATGTGGCTTTTTTTTAAATTGTAATTTGTACTTTGGGACAGTGATAAGCCTTAAAAAAAAAGATCTTCTTCAACCTATCTTTCATTCCATTGAGGGACAAGAGGACTCTTAAAATAAAAGAAGAAAAAAACCATGTATNTGACTACTCCTCTTACGCTAATAGCATATAATTTCAAATATTCAATCCAAATATTTATTAGTTTAACCATGATCTCATATTTCATCTCTAACTAATATGGCTTTTTAAAAAAATTGTAATTTGTACTTTGGGACAGTGATAAGCCTTAAAAAAAAAGATCTTCTTCAACCTATCTTTCATTCCATTGAGGGACAAGAGGACTCTTAAAATAAAAGAAGAAAAAAACATATATTCCTTGTCAAACAATTTCACAATCGTTTCTAATGCAAACAGAGAAAAAAGGGAAATAATTTCACACCCATCCCTTATTACATTTAACTCTACTTCTTACTCCTAAATCTACACCAAAACACACCTTCCAGCTAATAGAATCTATATAAATGAAAATACTAGTTTGAGAAAATTAAACACAAAGAAAGCATAAAAAGTATGGAACTGAATCAAACAAATCCAACCAACAATGCTTTGAGATATTCTCCATCATCAATAAAAATCATGTTTTGTATTAAAGTGACAATTGAATGGAAATTCATTAAACATGAAATTAAGTTATTTCTTTACTATAAACTTTATAACAAATTAAAAAAGTTCTTTCAAATTCCATGAAGTTTCCACTAAAAATACATCTTATTAGGAACTACAAATAAAAAAGAAGCATTAGGCGGTACAAAAGAATTGGAGAAAAGAGGGAAAATAAAAAGGTAACTAGAATTGTCCAAGAAGGCTTAAGTAGATAGGAAGAATCGCCTAGTGTTTTTGCCTTCACAGAAATTTGAACATGAACTCTCATGGTTCTCCTACTTCATAGATCACTAGGCCACACCCTTTGGGTGCAATACTAGAGAAATGCTCTGAGGCAGATTACGAATCGTTAAAAACTAAATTTTCTCTAAATCTCACATGTATCTTTATAAAGAAGTAACTAGATGAAATGGATGGACAACAAACACCAGACATACTATTCGTGCAATAAGAAGAAGTCTTAATTCAACTATATAGAACTTTTGTTTGTATTATGTTCTGTTCTAGGCTAAATATGCACTCATCACGAGAGACTACAAGTCTTTGAGATAATACATTCACATAAACTTCGGTCAAGTTTATCACCTTTAATTATCAAACTGTAAATGATCAATGCATCAGGAAGTGTACAAAGGATATGGTTAAACAATTTCAAGCAACCTTATGGCATACTTCCTCTGTCCCAATTTATGTGCAATGCTTGACTAGACACAGTTTAAAAAAGAAAGGAAGACTCTTCAAACTTGAGGTCTAAAATAAGTCATAGACATTTTGTGTGGCTATAAATCATCTTATTATGGGTAAAATGGAAGTTCAAAGTTAAACTATTTCAAAATAAGGAAGTATGACATTCTTTTGAAGACATACTAACAAGAAAATGACACATAAATCAGGACGGAGAGAGCATTATTCTGGAATTTTCATCTTTTATTGGACAACTTATGCAATCTCATATGACTGCAAATCCATTTAACATCTCTATTTGTAGATCCTTTACTGGTTGGTATACCTCTTGTATAAGGCCTTTTTTTGGCATTGTGATAAATGAAAATATTTACCTGATTAAATAAAAAAGAAAAAGATGCAACTTCACCAACCACTTCAGTCTAATCATTGTTAAATGTTAATGCATCTTTTTTTTTTCACGTAGCACTCGACTTCATTAATCATTCCTATTGTTGACACCCAATTTTGACCCTCCCCGATGATAATTAGTTTTTGAGCTTCTTATTTTTCAAACGATTTAGAATAGTTAGCTTTATAAAATTCAAAGTTTGTTTTAAATGATTTTAGTGGATTTTTATAATTTTTAAATAGTAACTATATTTCATATAGTTATATATGTAGTTAGTATATTTTATAAATATTTGAAAATCATATCAAAAGATTTCTACATTTTATTTATTTAGTTTTAGTTTGAATTATAGTTTTAATTTTGAATTAGTTAGTTTGCATTTAAATTAATTATCTTATAATTAAGTTAATTATTTTATTTCGCTAAGGCTAAGAAGCTCATTAGTTGATATCAATTCGTCTTATTTTGTTGTTAGCCAAATTCGCCAATTTAATTCACTATAGCTAAAATTTCAACTTAAATGGTTACAATTGTAATTTGATAGTTATTTTGTAATTGCAAATATAGTCATTCCCTACCTTGGATTTTACTTTTAGACCAAGAAATTGGGCCATTTATTTGCCACTTTTCCAGCAGCCCACTTCAATATTCAGCAGCCTATTTTCAATTTTCCTTTCTCTCCAATTAATCCCAGCCCATTCCTAAACCAAACCCAATCCCTGACCTGGTCCAGCCCACCTTTTCTAATCACAAAAGAAAACCCAACATACAATACACAAACAGAAAAAAAGGTACAGTAAACACTACCAGACCTCAGCGTCTTTTTCCTCTTCTCCCTCAACACGCAGAATGACAAGAAACGTACAGCAACAGCCCAGAGCACGCGTTTTTCCCCCATTTCCTCTTTCGGAATGGGGCGAAAATTTTAGAAAAAGGTGTTGCCCTCAAATGGTGAAAGGTTTTCAAATTTTGAATTTTGAAATGGGCCCTTTCTATGGGGACTTTTGATCCGTTGGCCCCCATTCCGGATTTTTTCTCCCTTCTATATATTTTGTTGGTTGTTCACTGTGAAGGGGGGAATTGATTTTTTTTAGAAGAAGGGGGAAAATTTCGTAAAAAGAAAGGGAGTTGGGAAAAATCTTGGTAAGAACTTACTGAAAAAAGTAATACTAGGCTATAACATCCGCACAAGAAATACTCCTTAATTATTTTCTCGTTTGGGGGCTGCTAAGATTCATAGAAACTCCTGAAGTTCGACATCGCCGGTGGAGTCCTCTGTAGCTTGTTCCGCCTCAGTTCTGCTGCCCTGTAAAAGGTAACATTCGTTTCTCTTCAAGCATCTTTTGCTCTTAATGTGTTATCATTTGATACTTAACTATGTGAAGCTGTTTGCGTGCAAGTATATGGAATGATTCCGACTTATTATTGACGATAAACTACTGATGAAGTTTACCTGATTGTTCATGTTGTTGTCTGCCTTCGTTTTTCTTGAAAGTTTGACAACTCTTCTCTGTTTTGAATCCATGTCGCCTCGCTAATATCTTCTTAAGTCATTATAGTCATCATGATGTTGGTTTTAGATCGTGTTGAGGGTCTGAATATAGTATGCTCATTTGCTCAGTCGGATGCATAGGGGGTTCTCGTTTGTTTCGATTATTAAATCTTGTGATTGAGTAGTTCATTGTCTCGTTTTCTTTTTCAAAAGATGTCTATTCTTCCTACTGAGGGTCAAGTATCGTTATTAACCCATTAGTTGTCCATTCTTCATTGGTATTCATGTCTAGTTGTTTGTGGGGAGTTCGATTTGTTTGCAGCGAGTAAAATGAGTAGATAAATTGATTATATGAAGCACGTTAAACTGACTTGACATATATACATACATATATATATATACAAACATATATATATATATATATATATATATATATTTGAATCTCTTTCGATGTAATGGTATATGGCTGTACTATATTTCATTTTCCTATGATTTTTCTTTTCCCCTTCTCGGCTTTCTTTGATTTAATAACTTAGTTAAAATTGAAATACTGTTTGGAGTTGCACTCGTGTAGAATCTGAGCTTCTGATTTTCTTCTTCTAAATCTTAGTATGTTAGATTTTCATCTCTAAAATTAGTTGAAGCATGTTACCGTTGAATACCCTTTTTAATGTGATGATCTTACGACTCCTTGTAAGAGCCATGAATGAACAAGTCGTAGCTATTAATTTAAAAGATAAAGGTATCGCGGTGGCCTTAGTTGTATTTTCAGCAAGTAGGGGTCGAATGTTAGTAAAAATTTACTTAGTATGCTATGGTGTCGGCTTGATTCATCAACTTATTGTCGTTTTTGCATAGTAATTTGGTTGGCTTTACTCTTAACAATTTAATGTTTGATCAAGATCCAGACAGCATGAGTCGTGACACTTGGTTTCACCACTATATTTTTCTTTTAATACAATATGAAGGTAATTGCTATCTGGGAACTTGCCTCTGTTCTCCCCCTTGATTACATTTTGTTGACAATGATTTAGCTTAGATTTAACTCGTGATACCATGCTCAATCTTAGGCTATTATGTATTGTCATTTAGCCGATATTACTTTTATTTCTTTTCAACAAGTAACCTCCGTCCTTGTCTAGTCGAAAAACACCTGTTCTGAAAATAGCATGTCGTTTAATATCTTCACTTGGTTTGGTATTTCTACTCGATAGTGCTAATTCTCTCTAGATGTATTTGCTTGTTTATGTTGGTTTATGCTAGTGTCCACTGTCCAGTATATGATAGTTGAGTCATAAATGTTCTTATTTGTTTTATTTATTTAATCGTTTCTAGTCTCTTTTCTTTCCTTTGCCATCTAATGGTCCAGTACACTATTGCTCCCAACGTCCATGCTTATTTTGTCGTAGTGAATTAGCACTGTTAGGTTCTATTAGAAGAGTTATCCTGACTATGGCATAAGCTATTTGAGATCATAATGTGTGGGTGTAACGACCCAGAAAATGATAGAGTGAAACTAGAGCCTCACATGTGAGTTTAGAGTCGAGAACCTAATGAAATGATTATATTTGAATTTGACCCAAAAAGTTCTTAAAAATGTGCTTCGGAAGTTACCGAAAACTTGCTTAGCTACTTATAAAAAGATCCGTTTCGTTTTTTGAAAATCCGACTTCATATTCTTGTTTAGGGGGTCAAATTGAGTGGGAAATGGGTCTAACCCAAATTTTAGAGCAACCGTATCAAAATCCGAAATTTCCAAGTGAAGCCTTTTTCGAGGGTCTACTTTGAAGGGTCATATCTCCTAGCACACGAATTATTTGGGTGGCTAATAATATATCCATGGAAAGCCCTTTGAGTTAGCTACCTAACGCACTTCGTTTCACCTCATTCGGAGTTCGGACGAAGAAGTTATGCCTATTTTCGTAAAGTCGGTCCGGCAGAAAAAGGCATTTCCAGTAAGCCGATTTACTGTTCATTTACTGTTCACCCGCCTAAAAACTTTTCTAAGTGTTGGACCATTTCTTCCAAATGACATATATTATTTCCTATATACTATTAGTTCATCCCCATCCCTAAAATCATTCCCTCTCTCAAATATTTCTCTCCAACTCAAGAAGAAGAAGAAGTGGGAGCTAGGGCTTGGATTCAAAGCTTTCTTCATCAAATTTTGTGGGAGATCATAGCAAAGGTATGGGGATCCTTTATCCTTGATCATTCTTTCTTTCAAGGAGCCCAATCAAAAGGTTTTCAAGGTTTTTCAAATACACAAAAAAATCCTATTTCGATTCTAGCATGGGTTCTTGCATAAGAAAGGTTTTAAATGATGATTTATATTGTTATTAATGATTATTAATGATTTTTAGAAAGAAATCCCCATGAACCCATGTTTTCCCTAAATTCCTAAAGTTGGCATATGAAGTGGGATTATTGTTTGTGATTGAATGATGATAGAATTATGCTTAAATGGAGTTGAATAGTTGATTTTTATTATTAGCTATGCTTATCTATTGTGAATTATTGGAGAGTTGAGGAATGATGATTGTGGCTTTGGAAAAGGGTAAGTTGGCCTAACTTCATTGTTAATGTAGAATTGATATAGAATCTTGATAGATTGATGTGTGATCCACTTATGGTGGAGGTGTCTACTTATGGAATGTATTATGATTGAGGCTATGAAGGGTATTATATGAGTGTTATTGTATTGTTATATTATTATATATGAATGAGGCTATATGTAAAGTCCTATATGAAGCTATATGTGAAGGTATGATGTGAATGAGTTTTATGTGAAGCTATATGTGAAAGTATGATGTGAATGAAGATAATGTGATCACGTTATGAATGTAAGGGTGTTGTTGTAGGTTGTTCACTGGTTTGGTTGTATAATTACTACCCTATTTTCCATGCTCTTTGATTCCATTACATGCCTTCAAGGTGTTTGACAAAATGTCCAACTATGGAGAATTGATGAATCGATGCTTTAAAGCTTGAGTTATGAGATGTATGGAAATTTCATAGATGTGTTGATGACACTCATGAATGTTGATGATAGAATATGAAGGATTCTTCAATGTAAAGTATACCTTGAATTGATAGGGCTTATGCATCCTTTTCTGGTATAAATGATTATATTGTTGATTGTTGAATCCTTGGATCGGTAGGCCCATGGCACCCTTCCACACATGCTTATAATGAACCTTGGATCGGCAGGCTTATGGCACCCTTCCATTAATGAAAAGTAATGAACCTTGGAATCGGCAGGCTTATGGCACCCTTTCCATAAAGGTTAATGATGAGACTTGAATCGGCAGGCCCATGGCACCCTTTCAAGTGGAGTTAATGAGCTTTCCTAAATGTACCTTGAATCGGCAGGCTTATGGCACCCTTTCATGTGTTAAATAATGAGACTTGAATCGGCAGGCTTATGGCACCCTTTCATGTCTGATAATGTCAAAGTAATGAACTATTCTATGGGAATGTAGGCTAAGCACCGAGCGGATTTGGTTAGATGGAAACTCCCCCGACAGTTAGGCATGAGTTTCAATGATCGTCTACCTTATCCCATAAACTATGTGCCCGCATAGGAAGCTAGTGGATCCATTAAGCTATATACCGGTCTTCCTTAGGCAAGTAGACCACCTCTTTTCGGTGTGGGGACTCATGACACCGGATTCCATGACAAGCTCTCATGGTCTATGTCGGTTAAATGCTTACTTCCCATCATGTGAGATTTCATCATGGTTTCTTGACAGGTTCTACAAAGTGTAGGTAGTAGTATGGGATGCTACCTATACATTGCACGAGTAGGCTTGGAGAGGGTCATAGTGAGTTTCTCTAAATCCTAATGTATGTGACATGAATGTGCCCTAAATGGTTTCTTAAAGAATGTTGGTCTATTGAAGTTATGTTGTAAATGAAATGTCCTTATCTAAGGTAATCTTGGGGAACACTTAAGTGTGCTTGAAGAGGTTGTATGGGCGGTCACTTCTTGTCTCACTCAAGTGTGTCTTAAGGTTATATTAGGTAGAGGTCTTATGGTAATGAAATGACATGTGTTCTTTTAAAGTTAAGCATGGATTGTATATGGACATATGTTGAGTATATGTATGGTTGGCTATGGTCTTATATGTTAATGTTGACTTGTATTATGTCTCTTATACTTGTGAAGTGAAGGTTTTATCAAAATGATATGAAAGCATTTACTTCCTTGAAAATGTCCTTTTTGGCATGTTTTTGCATGGTCTCCATACTTAGTACTTAATTGTGCTAACCCCTTTCTTTCCCTTTTTGGACTAAAGTGTAGGGATTTGGAGATGATGACATGTCATGGCTTTGATAGGTTTCTAAGTGTTGAAGATGAAGACTTGGTGAGTCCTCATAGATTCGAGGACAATACCCAATATGTTCTTTTATGTCTTTTTAGTATTGTTTAAGTTGTGTACGGGATTAGTCCCGAATTTTGTACTCTAAGGTATTAGATGGTTTGAGACATCATGTATAAAGTCTAGAAAGTCTTCCGCTTGCTATTTTTTTTTTTGCAATGTTTTCTTGGTAAAGAAAGTTTTAAATTCCTTATGGTTTTAGTGTCTATGCGATGAATGAATGCTAAGAGGCTTGTATTAGACCTCTTCGAGGTCGAGTACGCCGGTTACGACTAGGGGGTGCTTCCGGGTCGTGACAAACTTGGTATCAAAGCATAAGTTTCCGGGATGGTCTTAGGTTGTCTCAAAACCACATCTAGTAGAGTCTTGTTCATAATGTGAAGCGCGCCACATTATGAATAGGAGGCTATTGGGTGCTAAGGAAGTTTCACTTCTTCATTCTTTTAGTCGTGCCATGGAGTTCTCTCTATAATGTCTTCCCTTGTTCCGTATGTGATGGTCATTTGGGTGTTACCTTTGAGGAAGTTTTAATGTTGCAAGGGTTGAGGGAGAGAGAATGTTGGTTGTGACGCCAACTATGACTTGGTGACTTAGTAGGTGTGAGGTGAAAGATTGTGGTGATAACTTTAGTATGAATGGGATTCCTTTGGTTATGCTTGTTGTTAGTAGTATCCGGCTTAGTCATGATGAAGTTTTGTGATGTGTTGAAGGAATTTGTGAAATGTGTGGTGATTTAGAAATGCTAGGTGTAATGAGTATAAATGCCTAGAGTTGTTTTGATCCGACCTTAGGATGGAAGGAGGCGAGTTTGAAAGAACTAGTAAGAGTTTCTCCTAAGTGGGGGATCTATGTGGTTAGATGATAAGGTCTTTACGCGTGGTTGATGTTTATGAGTTAGGCTTGAAGGATGTTTTCATTACAAGAGGTTTAGTGAATTGAAGAGTTGGGTAAGGATGGTTTTGGTAAGATTGATGGTATTTTCATTGAGATTTTTATGAGATGTTAAGGTTGACCTTAGTTGGGTTTACCCTTAAGTGGGGGATGGTATGTTGAGTAGTGAAGTTGTTGGGAAGTGTTGATATCCTTACCTACTTCTATATGTGCTTACTCAAGCCTAAAACAAAGAGTTCCTAGAAGCTTGGTTCATGTTTTGGAGTCTTATGTGAAAAAGAGTTTTCCATGGTCTCCTTATGTCATGCATGTTTTAAATGAATTCTTGTTAAATGAGAAAATGAGTTTTCATAAATTTATGTTCCTCATGTTGATGTGCATCTATAATGATTTGCCTAAATGTTGCATGAGTTGACTTATGAGCATGTTTAAAAGTGTTTTGATGATGTTGCCTAAAGTGCTTCTATGAGAAAGTTACATAATGTGCATTTAGCATAAGTTGTCTATTTGCTTTATAAGGTGATAATGTGAGCATGCTTACTTGAGTTTTGGAGAATGTTGCATGATGTGCTTTAATGAGAAAATTGCATATTGTGTCCTTTGATGTTATGATGAGCATGAGATGATTTGGAGAAGGAAGTACCTCCAATGAAATGAAATGAGAAATGAGAAATGAGAAAAGGTAAAGATGATGCATAAGGAGTTAGTAGATGTTGTGCCTACTTTCTTGAATTGCATGAAGTTGTGTGGGATTTTCTATGTGGAGTTGATGTTCCTCCTTATTATGTGTATTGATTATATGGTTGTATGCTTGAATATGGACTGTTTACTTTGGTCGTTTTCCTTGAAAAGTGTTAAGTGTCATTCGAGGACGAATGTTCCTAAGTGGGGGATAATGTAACGACCCAGAAAATGATAGAGTGAAACTAGAGCCTCACATGTGAGTTTAGAGTCGAGAACCTAATGAAATGATTATATTTGAATTTGACCCAAAAAGTTCTTAAAAATGTGCTTCGGAAGTTACCGAAAACTTGCTTAGCTACTTATAAAAAGATCCGTTTCGTTTTTTGAAAATCCGACTTCATATTCTTGTTTAGGGGGTCAAATTGAGTGGGAAATGGGTCTAACCCAAATTTTAGAGCAACCGTATCAAAATCCGAAATTTCCAAGTGAAGCCTTTTTCGAGGGTCTACTTTGAAGGGTCATATCTCCTAGCACACGAATTATTTGGGTGGCTAATAATATATCCATGGAAAGCCCTTTGAGTTAGCTACCTAACGCACTTCGTTTCACCTCATTCGGAGTTCGGACGAAGAAGTTATGCCTATTTTCGTAAAGTCGGTCCGGCAGAAAAAGGCATTTCCAGTAAGCCGATTTACTGTTCATTTACTGTTCACCCGCCTAAAAACTTTTCTAAGTGTTGGACCATTTCTTCCAAATGACATATATTATTTCCTATATACTATTAGTTCATCCCCATCCCTAAAATCATTCCCTCTCTCAAATATTTCTCTCCAACTCAAGAAGAAGAAGAAGTGGGAGCTAGGGCTTGGATTCAAAGCTTTCTTCATCAAATTTTGTGGGAGATCATAGCAAAGGTATGGGGATCCTTTATCCTTGATCATTCTTTCTTTCAAGGAGCCCAATCAAAAGGTTTTCAAGGTTTTTCAAATACACAAAAAAATCCTATTTCGATTCTAGCATGGGTTCTTGCATAAGAAAGGTTTTAAATGATGATTTATATTGTTATTAATGATTATTAATGATTTTTAGAAAGAAATCCCCATGAACCCATGTTTTCCCTAAATTCCTAAAGTTGGCATATGAAGTGGGATTATTGTTTGTGATTGAATGATGATAGAATTATGCTTAAATGGAGTTGAATAGTTGATTTTTATTATTAGCTATGCTTATCTATTGTGAATTATTGGAGAGTTGAGGAATGATGATTGTGGCTTTGGAAAAGGGTAAGTTGGCCTAACTTCATTGTTAATGTAGAATTGATATAGAATCTTGATAGATTGATGTGTGATCCACTTATGGTGGAGGTGTCTACTTATGGAATGTATTATGATTGAGGCTATGAAGGGTATTATATGAGTGTTATTGTATTGTTATATTATTATATATGAATGAGGCTATATGTAAAGTCCTATATGAAGCTATATGTGAAGGTATGATGTGAATGAGTTTTATGTGAAGCTATATGTGAAAGTATGATGTGAATGAAGATAATGTGATCACGTTATGAATGTAAGGGTGTTGTTGTAGGTTGTTCACTGGTTTGGTTGTATAATTACTACCCTATTTTCCATGCTCTTTGATTCCATTACATGCCTTCAAGGTGTTTGACAAAATGTCCAACTATGGAGAATTGATGAATCGATGCTTTAAAGCTTGAGTTATGAGATGTATGGAAATTTCATAGATGTGTTGATGACACTCATGAATGTTGATGATAGAATATGAAGGATTCTTCAATGTAAAGTATACCTTGAATTGATAGGGCTTATGCATCCTTTTCTGGTATAAATGATTATATTGTTGATTGTTGAATCCTTGGATCGGTAGGCCCATGGCACCCTTCCACACATGCTTATAATGAACCTTGGATCGGCAGGCTTATGGCACCCTTCCATTAATGAAAAGTAATGAACCTTGGAATCGGCAGGCTTATGGCACCCTTTCCATAAAGGTTAATGATGAGACTTGAATCGGCAGGCCCATGGCACCCTTTCAAGTGGAGTTAATGAGCTTTCCTAAATGTACCTTGAATCGGCAGGCTTATGGCACCCTTTCATGTGTTAAATAATGAGACTTGAATCGGCAGGCTTATGGCACCCTTTCATGTCTGATAATGTCAAAGTAATGAACTATTCTATGGGAATGTAGGCTAAGCACCGAGCGGATTTGGTTAGATGGAAACTCCCCCGACAGTTAGGCATGAGTTTCAATGATCGTCTACCTTATCCCATAAACTATGTGCCCGCATAGGAAGCTAGTGGATCCATTAAGCTATATACCGGTCTTCCTTAGGCAAGTAGACCACCTCTTTTCGGTGTGGGGACTCATGACACCGGATTCCATGACAAGCTCTCATGGTCTATGTCGGTTAAATGCTTACTTCCCATCATGTGAGATTTCATCATGGTTTCTTGACAGGTTCTACAAAGTGTAGGTAGTAGTATGGGATGCTACCTATACATTGCACGAGTAGGCTTGGAGAGGGTCATAGTGAGTTTCTCTAAATCCTAATGTATGTGACATGAATGTGCCCTAAATGGTTTCTTAAAGAATGTTGGTCTATTGAAGTTATGTTGTAAATGAAATGTCCTTATCTAAGGTAATCTTGGGGAACACTTAAGTGTGCTTGAAGAGGTTGTATGGGCGGTCACTTCTTGTCTCACTCAAGTGTGTCTTAAGGTTATATTAGGTAGAGGTCTTATGGTAATGAAATGACATGTGTTCTTTTAAAGTTAAGCATGGATTGTATATGGACATATGTTGAGTATATGTATGGTTGGCTATGGTCTTATATGTTAATGTTGACTTGTATTATGTCTCTTATACTTGTGAAGTGAAGGTTTTATCAAAATGATATGAAAGCATTTACTTCCTTGAAAATGTCCTTTTTGGCATGTTTTTGCATGGTCTCCATACTTAGTACTTAATTGTGCTAACCCCTTTCTTTCCCTTTTTGGACTAAAGTGTAGGGATTTGGAGATGATGACATGTCATGGCTTTGATAGGTTTCTAAGTGTTGAAGATGAAGACTTGGTGAGTCCTCATAGATTCGAGGACAATACCCAATATGTTCTTTTATGTCTTTTTAGTATTGTTTAAGTTGTGTACGGGATTAGTCCCGAATTTTGTACTCTAAGGTATTAGATGGTTTGAGACATCATGTATAAAGTCTAGAAAGTCTTCCGCTTGCTATTTTTTTTTTTATTTATGCAATGTTTTCTTGGTAAAGAAAGTTTTAAATTCCTTATGGTTTTAGTGTCTATGCGATGAATGAATGCTAAGAGGCTTGTATTAGACCTCTTCGAGGTCGAGTACGCCGGTTACGACTAGGGGGTGCTTCCGGGTCGTGACAAACTTGCAATTTTTACTTGATGTCTTTTCTTTATATTAATTTATCAATGGATGACACTTATGTATTTCTTTTGTTTTCTAATGCATGTGCTTTATTGGCGAATCCTTTGGGACTTAGGCCTTTATCCTTGCATTGCTAAGGGGCCATTAAGGCCCGATGTCCTCTCTTCCTTGAGTCAGCTGTCAGGGAAAATTAGGGAAGCAGGCGCACAGGCTGAAAATAGGACTTTCACGTTCTGGAAATTTGAAAAACAAACTGAAATACAGTCTGTATATAGCCGTATACAACTTATATACGGGTCTAAACATTGAAATACAGGTCTGAGGTGCAGGACACAGGTTATAGGGGTTAAAATATATTATATACATTCGGTATACAGCCCGAGATACAGGGAACGGGGTTGATATACAAGTTGTATGCACTGATATACAATTTGTGTATACAAAAACGCGAATGATCTAAAGTCCTAAAATCAGCATCTTAGGCCCAAATTTGAATTGTTTTCCCTTTGCTCTTACTTATACGTTTATTATGTTGACTAACTGCTTGTTTAATTATGGTTTAACTTAATTAAATTTCCGAAGATGGCCATTTCTTTTTTTTCTTTTTTTTATATATATATATATACATATATCTGAATTAAAATATTTTATACTGAGCTTTTTTTCTCTTATTAGTCTCGTCACTTTAGGATGATCCCTCTTTAGTTTATTTCCCTTTAAAAAAAAATAACAATTGATTAATAATAATAATAATAATAATAATAATAAAGTAATAGAATTTCTTATATTTATAATCCATGCTTAGTTTATTTTTAGTTGTCCCGTCACACTTGAGGTCTTCCCTTTAAAAGCTTTCCTTTAGTTATTCCCCTTAATAATAGTAATAAAAATAAATAGATAAACAAAAAGTGATTTTCTTTTTTTACTTGGTTAATATTTTCTCAAAAATTAGTCAAATCATTTTGGTCAAATCGTCGGTCAACCGCGAGTTAGCGGGCATTCCGAGGGCCTAACACATTCTCGGAATGTACATTTGAACTTTGAACCCTTTTCAATTGATTTTATCTGTTTCAAATCTTTTGAAAAACCTTAAGATTTTTCCTGATTTTTTACTAAAAAATTAAGTGGCGACTCTGTTCTTTTGGAAATTCGATTTCTCTTAAATGATAAGTTTAATCAATTTTTCGAAAACTCAGTCATTTTCCTTTTACATATCTTTTTAAAGTAAAACACCTATTTCAATTTATGCTACATTTCCATCTTAACTTTCACTTTACTAGAACACTAAGACTAGATCTATCCGAATCTAACTTTCTTGTTCACTAGCTTCTTTGACCCATCCTTCCAATAAAGCAGTAAAGCAAATCAGAAAGGTTGGATCAAGATACAAACTTTAACAACCCAATTCAGAAAAATAGAAAAATAAAAGAACCCTACTTTCTGTAATTAAAGGGAAAAAATTGTATTAAATACATAAATAATACAAACCTACGACTCAATCGGATCATCAAGCAGTCCTTCAATAAAATCTTGAGTGTTATAAAGAGCAGTATCTTCGGTGTCACAATGAGCAGTACCAGATGTGCCCTACAAAAATATATAAATAGTTATTTTGAAATATTTATATTAGTTATTAATGTTTTAAGTTTATAGTTAATTGTTAATGCTTACCGCCATATCAGGTATATAATCTCCAAATGACATATCTAATAAATTCATGATGTCTGACGTGCCAAATTGATGGATATACAAATCATCGGCCTCTACTCCCGCCTCTTCCTCAATGTCTGGAGGAATAGGTATACCACCGGCGCCACGTCCTCGTGCTCTACCTCTAAGTCCTCCACGTCCACATCCTCGTCCTCGTCCATCTACACGTCTATGTCTGGGTCCTCTGGCATGATATGTTCAAACAAAGGATCTCCCTAAAAAACTGGCTCTCTAAATTGTATTCCGGCCTCAACCAATGTATCCCTAACAATCTGAGATACCGCTTCACCATGTGAAGCTAAGGCTGTGTCTCTCTGCCACTCTAATGCAAGACTGTGCAACTTAAATAGTCCTCTAGACATCGCAATGCTAGTACCAACAGAATGAACAAAGTCTGACGGTACATCAACCTCTAATGCAGGCTTACCTATAAGCAACCTTCCATATCGAATGTACCACAATTTATACCATTCCCCGCTAGTACCATCATCTACCTCAACCGCTAAACTCTGATGTCGATTACCCCAATCACAAAAATATTTATCCAACATTTCAAGAACCTCCGATCCAAGCCTCTTACGTTGATCATGCACATGGTGGTTGGTTCCCCAACTAGGAATCGCAGGTACATGTTGGGGACGACCAAATTGACGCATCACTCTATCAGGTGCGTGCACCTCAACAATCTCTAGGCAAAGCATATGCACGCATGCCATCCATAAAGGCTCATCGACTGTACAACAATGAGGCAGTATATGTAAAAATCTCATTATACGGTGTCCATCGAAACTATTTTTAAAACATAACAATTAGATAAAATCAACATTAACCGCTTAGTATATAAATAAAATTATTATTGATTTACTTTTATATAATTTATTTTTATATGTAGTTTATATTTTTTTTAAAAAACTAGTAAAGAGTTGCAAAAATTATTTGATGTACCTGATCCTTCGTCATGCGGTCTAGTTGATCTCTAATCGGGATAAGAACATGATGTGACTCAGTATCCCTATCAATTCCACGCGTCCATCGCCTAGCATATGGAAGTAATACGTCCCCATCATGCGGCGGAGGAGCTGATAGTTGTACAGGAAAGATCCTCTCCCAACACCAAACCTTAATGTGACAAACAAAATAGTTAAACTATCATCATTAACAAAAAAAAATTAACAATTACATATATCTATTTTTAATAATTTTAGAAATTATTTGTATGTAATTTAAATATTTTAAAAAATTGAATATAGAAAAAATATTCTTGTACAGTGTAATGTTAAAAGATTCTTTGTATTTGAATGTATTTTAAAACTTTAGTAAAGTTACCTGAAGGAGAGGAATAAATCCGCAAATGTCAACCGCATTACAGATAGATGCCCGACAAAGTGCACGGTACAAGTAGGCCAACACTGCACTGCCCTAACTATATTTACCTACGTTGTGGATGGGATCTAGGAACGCCAAGTATTGTAAGCTAATAAGGTTCCCCGACGTGTTCGTAAATAAGATGCCCCCCAATATAACAAGCATGTAAAGTCTAGAAATTTTCTCAACTTGCTCCACTGGAGTAGCATCTCCTATCGGATCTACTTGCAACTGACCTCGCAAATAGCCGGTAATGCTATGTATCCTCACCCGGCTCGCACCATCCATATCAGCAGGTGCTATGGCGCATCCTGTGAGTGTCTCTAATAAAGTACGCCATGGACGAATCCTCCGTGCAGCATCATTCATGTACACAACATCATGCATGTACACAACATCACCATCGATGCGTAAACCAAACAAGACCTGAACATCCTGTAATGTAATCGTGACCTCACCAAAAGGTAAGTGGAAGCAATGAGTCTCTGGCCTCCAACGCTCAACCATAGCTGTAACAAGGGCACGGTCATACTGCATCCTACCCACACAAACTACATCATACAGTCCTGACCTACGTAAGATCTCCTCAACACGTCCATGAGGTCGATGCAATCGAAATAAATTCCAAGCATCATTCATGCGCACTGTCTTCATAAGGCTACTAAATGATTTCTCACCTTTCAATAATAATTCTGATTTATGCACATGCTGAGAGAGAAGAAGTGTACGATCAGTCGGTCCAGGATTCACAACACGCTCCATTATATTCTGTAAGAAAAATTCTATTAATTCGTTTAATATAATTATATCTTGACAAATTAAATTGTGAACTATCTTCAAACGAATAATTGTACGAGAACTAAAGAATCTCTAACTTCAACAAGTCAATTAAATGTGTTATTTGTCGAGTCAACCACAAGAAAATAAAATAGAAAAAAAAATTATACTGTGAGCACTTTTTTTTTTTATAGAGAATAACTTTTCACATCCTTGTCAAGAAATAAGCTAGAATAGTAGTTGTGGAAGCTATAGTGTATTAACTACATGCTGCTACTGCTTTTGGCTTGAAATGAGTACTGTTCTAACAGCAATTTTGGTGGCTTATGGCTTAAGTGTTACAGTATTCAACTCATACCGACCAAGTAATGCCCTTTAAGACATTCGAGCTTGGTTCCTGGGATAGGAAGGTGGAGTATTTGGTGGCGCAAATCCCTGTCAAAACAAATAGGAATAGGTTGCTAATTGATGCAAGTCTATTTGTCTATGTAGGGGCTTAGAAAAACCAAATAACCGATGAAACCTTTCAACATGCCATGTAATCCAAGTGCTATAATAATACTTTGATGAACAATAAGCAATATAGCTCTTAAAGTCCAAACATATATCTGTAGGCTTCTATACAATACAAAATAGTTCGGGGCAAATATGTTAACGAAAAACAAAATAAGATCACTCATTTACAGAAAATGGCTTCTAATGATTAATCTTAAAACACCATTACCTGCCTATAGGAAAGAACATATCCCTATCTGTCCCTTTTGGCAATGCAAAATCCCATAACACATCAATTACTGGCAAGGAAAAAAATGGATCTGTAGCTAATCTCATTTCTGATTTTGTCCTCATTTTTCCACCAAATAAAGGTTGGTTCAATATGGGCCCATTGATACGCAATGGCTCTAATTTTTAATTGAATAGTTTAAGTGCGGAATTAAAAGCAATGTTACCACCACAACTAACACCATAGAGGTAACACCTTGAGAAATCTCCATATTCCCTTAGCCATTTTTTGCCATTAACGCGATCCAACACTTGGTTCTTGATCCAAAGAACTGCGTCTATCATGTCGTGGTATTGAGAGAGGAGCCTATTTTCGGGTGCTAGACCATAATCCAATGCGACAACAATGGAGGGGACTTCGCTACATATATGGTTACAACTTTCATGTATTATTGTACTTGCTATGCTGAAGTGAGCCTATCAAAGAAGCTACCGATTCTTACTGTTGAGATTCTTGAGAAGGGTACCCTGCATATTGCAAAGTACCCTGGCGCTGAAAGAGAGTTTGTTAAGCTTAAACACTATATCTATAACTACTCGTCTCAAGCTTAAGATATTTATTTTCGTGATTGTTTTTACAAAGAATATTTAGAATTTGAATATATTTTGTTTGAATATGATTTAAACCCTCAATTTCTAAAAATTAGAAAAATTACTCAACTTCACTAGCTTAACCATGTGTACATATATACTTGACACATTTTTTGTTGTACCCCGGCACATTTTGCAGATTGCAGAGTACCCTAGCATTGAAAGAGATTGCACAGTACCCTGATACTAAAAGAGAGTACCCTGGCACTTGTCTCAAGCTTACGTTATTTAATTCCGTGATTGTTTTAATGTGTTATCTTAAAGTTGCTTTTGATACTATTGTAGTGAGCTGTGGAAATCTCCCTTCTTTAACACTATCACAGATATACTGAAAACCTCCCTTCTTTCTGCATCTGTTATAGGCTATGTTTCTGGGAGGAAGAACATTGGGATTATGTCAGGTATGTCTTTCTCCAAATCTATTTCCTCGTTATACCGAATTTTGAAGCTATTGCCTTAGGTATGTTGCATTGTAGTCCTTCTTGGTAACACTAGGTGACTAGTCCAATAGTAGTAGAATAATTTGGAAGATGAAATTGCATACATTTATAGCATACTCATGTTGATACTCATGCTGATATTCTGCTTTTACAAAATACAAAATGTTGATATTCTGCTTATACATGGAGCTTTACATGTTTGAGTTACTATATTTGGACAAGATGGTAGGTCTTCCTTATTGTTCTTGCATAATTGATTTATTTGACATTGTTGTTCCAACCAAATTGGACAAGTTGGCAAAAACTTCCTTCATATCTGGGCGTTCATTTGGATCCTCATTCTAGCATTTTACTGCGAAGTCTATGATGTTATTAGCAAGCTCGTCATTTATCTTGCTGAATTGATTTATCCACTATTGATCTTGTTTTCTCCTTGGAGCTGCTTCATAATCCAGTGGTGGATTGTCATTTTCTTCTCTATTTCTTCAAATTTTAGTCACCTAGTCTTAGTGAGTAAGATATGTAATTGTCAAATCAATTTTTTTCCATATAACCATATGCCGCTATATGTGTACAGTGGTATACTCATTCAAATGGTGAGATCTTTCAAGGAAGGAATGACACACTGATCCAAAAAGCTGCAACATTTTGCATCAGGGAAAAAAACAGTGGCTTAATTGCCTTATTTTCTCCATTGTTGAACATATTTTTTCTATTTTGATAATTCATAGTTTCGTTTACCTCTACGAGATAAGAAAGTGAATGGATTAAGATTGTTTGTTCTTATATTAAGTGAATGACATTATTTTGAGTTTGGTAATTCTTCTTTATTACGTTTGAACTTATATTTCTTGTAAATTTTATTTTTGGTGTTATAAAAGAGGGTTAAATATGTGAATTTAAGTGAATTTATGATCAGTTTTAAGGCGTTACAATAATTGAGTGACAATTATTATCTTTGCCGGCAATAGAAAAAGCCACAAATATGCTTGTTTCTAAGGTGGCTTTAATGGCAATAGTAAAGGCCGCTAAATAAATGCCTCTAAAAGTAATTACTTTTAGCGGCAATAATAAGGGTCTTTACCGGCACTCGACATAAATGCCACTAAAGGCTTTAGCGACATTGGATCCAATGGCATTTAATCAAATGCCGGTAAATGTATTTGTGGCATTAAATATTGCCACTAAAAGGAAAATCAATTGCCGCTAAAGGTCTCTTTTGGTGTAGTGACATAGACAATTTTTATTTCCATCTCATATTTTTTTATGTTTCTTTTTTGGATGTGATTTTGATTTTGAAGCTTCCTACACTTTTGACGTTTCCTACTACTAATGTGGCATTTGGAGGTATGGTCTTAACTAAGTCTTTATGATGAATGCACAACTGACCAAGTTTTTACTTTATATTTTTGTATTGGTGTGAATGCTCTTGTATAAAATACTTATATTCCATCTTCCCTCTTTTTCATTCCACAACTCTTGATATCTAAAGTTTCTATTATAATTCAATTTTAAATATACTATAAAATCACATTCTAACTCTATGAGGTAGGTGTAATATCTACGTACATTCTACCCTCCCTAGACCTCAACTGTCATTCCATTACTCTTGTTGTTTTTTTATAAAATCACATGCTAAGAAATGCATTCATCAGTTGAATATATAAAACATATCCCTTTGTTCTCATTAGCTGAATATCTAAAACTTTTCCTTGTATAATGTGTTAAATTTTTCCTAATTCAAGGTTCTTGTCCAATCTTAATTCTCATATGTCTTTCTATGCAGGACTGCTTTGAACCTCATGTTGCCAAATCAGGACAAGATCTTAAACCTGTTATGGTTTATGGGTGAGTATTTGCTTTAAGTATTCTCAATTGTATACCAATCTCGAATTTATTAGTTCTGCTTAATCACCTTGTTTTTAGGTATTTACCATTATAGTTTATGCTTAGCATAAGAAAATCTTATTACATGATTGCATAATGATCCAAAAGTTGGCAATATTGGTTTGTAATTACTTAACTATATTCTCCACTTAGCAAAATTACTCTTTCATTGTCTATAAGCTTTTTCTCTCCCCGTCCCCCTTTTTCTTTTTCCATAACTTGATCTATTTTGGTCTAGTTAACATATATTTGTACCTGAAGTACATCAGCAAAAGTTCCTATAACAAATTTTTATTTTAGGGGATTAGAAACGTAAATGTCTAATACTTTTGGTAGTATAATTTGTAGCAAATAAGTAATGAAGCTAAGTTCCAACTTATTTCTAATCTATTATACTTTTGAAATTTTGAACAAATTACAACATCATTTTAAAGTAATGAAAATATGAGATGAAAAAAAATACCTAATTTATATAATTTGTAGGGTTGGAATGTTATGTTGTACTCCAATCTTTCAAGATTTTGATTTTTTAGTGTAGGGTCGCTTCAGTTGTCGGATTGGACCATCAACTATTAATCTTCAAAGTGTAAATTTTGGAAGCCATGAAAGTGAAAGGGGAGAAGAAGAATGTGAAAAGGTAAAGTAACTTTTTATAAAGTGTAAGATTTTCTTCCACTTTATAAAGTGTAAGAAAAGTTCCACTTTATAAAGTGTAAGAAATAGTTTCATTTTATAAAGTGTAGGAAATAGTTCCGTTATATATTAAAAATATACACGTTATGAGACTAACGGAAAACGTTTAGAATATTAGATAAAATGGAATTTTTTCTTCCACTAAGCTTATTTTAGTTAGTTACAAAAGTAATGTCTTATTTTGGTCACTTTTATGTTTTTGTGGCTTATTTAGATTCCCAACCCGTCATAGTAAAACTTGGTCCCACACCATCACTTTATTATTTATTACAATTACAATACAAAATACAATATATTTTCATCTTTTTTCAACATACAAAATAGATATTTTGAGGGCATCTCCAACTCAAACATCAAATTTAGTGTTAGCACTATTTTTTATGTAATCAACTCCAACCCATTGCATCAAATTTTACATCAAAAAGAAATCTTTTTCTCTCTCTTTATTATTATATATTATTATTTCTTATTTCATTTATATTTTCTTATTTCATAAAACAAAATTCTTTCCAAAACATACACCATAAATAATTCATATTATTTCCTTTTATAATCATTTAATATAAAATTATTTTGTACCATAATTTTTTAAATAATATAAATTGCTAGCAAATATTATACATAATAATGGATAATACAAATAAAAGTGAAATCATCAATGAAATACAATTAAATAAACATTACATAATTGAAAAAATTATTTTAAATTCTACATAAATATTCAACTTTTAGATCACTATGGTACTCCCATAAATGTTCTATTAATGCATTACGTAGTTTAAAATGAGCTTCTTTGTCTTTTACTTTTTTTATATCAAGCTAGAAATTGTTGAAATTGATAATTTTCATCTATTGTCATTTCTATAGTCGGAGTTGGACCTTCCGACGCATCTTGAATTGGTGCATTAAGATCACGTTCATCCTCAATTATCATGTTATGCATTATAATACGTGAAGTTAATATATCATGTAGCACTTCTCTTCTCCAAAAACGTGACGGTCCTGCGATAATTGCAAAACTCCAAATGCATGTTCAACATCTTTTCGACATAATTCTTTGTTGAATGTTTATTATTTTCGGTTATTTTTTAAGTACATTGTATTATTTGTTTAAAAATTTATATGTTTGCATTTTTAATTTTTGTGAAGGTTAATTGTAGTTTATATCCAATTATAATTTAGAGTAAAATTAACATAAATTTAATTTTTAAAAAAAGTCATATATAGAAAAATTAATTTATAAAAAAACTAAATTTTATATCTAAAATTAATATTTTAAAAATATTACATAAAAAATAATTAAATAAACAAGAAATTTAATTAATGTTTTATTTAAAATATATGTAAAAGGGAAATGACTGAGTTTTCGAAAAACCGATTAAACTTATGGTTTAAGAGAAATCGGGTTTCCAAAAGGACAGAGTCGCCACTTAATTTTTTAGTAAAAATCAAGAAAAATATAAGGTTTCTCAAAAGACTTAAACAGATAAAATCAATTGAAAAAGGGTTCGAGTTCGAATGTACATTCCGAGAAGGTGTTAGGCCCTCGAAATGCCCGCTAACTCGCGGTTGACCGACGATTTTACCAAAATGATTTTGACTAATTTTTTTAGAAAATATTAACCAGGTGAAAAGAAATTCACTTACTTTATTTATTTATTATTATCACTATTATCAAGGGGAAAAACTAAAGGAAAAATAAAAAACTTTTAAAGGGAAAACCTCAAATGTTGACGGGACTAAAAAAAAATAAAAATAAAATAAAACTAAGCATGGAATATAAATATAAAAAAAATAAAATAAAATTCTAGTGTTATTTTATTATTATTATTATTCAATTATTATTTTTTTTATTATCATTATTATTATTATTATTATTATTATTATTATTATTATTTTAATGGAAATAAACTAAAGAGGGTTCATCCTAAAGGGAAGTAACTTTAGTGTTGATAATATTAAAATGGAAGCTAAGTAAATAAAATATGCATAAAATAAATTAATATTTATAATTTTTGAATATAAAACCAAAATGGCTATCTATGGAAATTTAATTAAGTTAAACCATTATTAAATAAATGGTTAGTCAACATAAGAAATAAATAAAGAGCAAAGGAGAAATTTGAATTTGGGCTTCTTGCCCATATTCAACCAAATTTGGGCCTTTAGGCCCACCTGCAACAGCTGAAATTCATGGGTTTTAACCCCAAAGTGCCAAAATCTGCCGCTATTCATTTATTTGGGCCCAATTTTCGCTTGGAATTTCTTTGAGGCCTTTTTTTTTTTTCTGCGTTTTCAGCACCTGTACTTCGGTTTTGGACTCGAGAAAATTGGGTTGAGCCTCCTTGGCTCAAGAAAATGACATGCAAGACAAGAGGGAGTCCCAAATGACTCAACCCGAGGGATATCATGCAAAGAAGACAAGACGATAATGATTAGGATAGAGAGGAGGATCACAAGGCTCAGCACTAAAGTAAATGCAACACGCGGAGGCAAAACACTAATTTTAGATTATCAGAAGATGTAACTTCACGATGACCAATCACCACTGCAGCTTTATTTAATATTTTGGGCATGATTAACGACAAACCAATTGAAATGCCAACAAAACCAACCCAAAATAATACAATCAGACTTGCCAAAAATCTATAAATACAAATTTAGGATTGTAAAGATAATAATTTAGATAAGGAACGATTTCAACCAGATGTCCTCACAATGTCACTTACCAAAAACAAGAAACTTCAACAAGAAATGCTACTGTAAGCTAAAAATAAAATAAAATATATATATATATACGAGATCAGTAGTGCAAAATAAATAAATCTCATATCCAAAGGCTACAAAAACTTGATAGACACATTTAAACTTTACAAGGCTACATGAATAATACAAATACTTGAAATTTTAAAACATCTCTATGAAAGCTTTACTAATGCAAGCCACAAATAAATACATGTAATGAGATACGATGCCGAGAAGTTAATTTAGGCTACTACGATTTTAAAGAAATCCGAAAGTAATTCATTTCAACGAATCACTATTACTACCTAAAATCCATACATCAAACCAATTTCTGCATGGCATACATTCAATCTTAGAGAATTGACCACTCAACATACGTCAATACTTTTTGAACTCTAGGAAATCGGAGGCAGATAGGCGACTACAAACATCACATACGTGATCTTTGCTTAACTATAGAAAACCAAAGCGAGCAAGATTCCAAAATTGAAATCAGAATAAATGAACCTAACCAAACATCACAACGAGGAGAAGGAAAAAATAAAGGAGAAAACAGTACACCAGTCGCTCCACATTATGGCATCAGTCGAGACAAAAAAACAAAAAAAAAAAAAAAAGAAGTTCGGCCTACACAACCTATCTTTAGAAAACTAAATTTTAGGATTCCAAAATGAACCACAAATTATAAACAACAAGAGGGATCATGCTTTGCAGTAAGAGACCTTAGCAGGGGAGGGCTGTATGGAAATTAAAATGAAATCAACCCAACCTTGATTGAAAGGATAAAATCAAAAAAAAATATTTTCGAGCAAACAAACCAAACCATACTGATTAACGATCGACAGTGAGTCAAAACAATCCCAAACATATAGAAAGTTCACACAGTAGAGAATCAAACAACAACCCATTGAGAGTGAAATGCTTGAACCGAAGAATGAATCTTACCTTCCAATGTGCAGCGAACGGGGATGAAAACAAACAGGCAAGCAGCGATTCTTCCACCACACGGGTTTGACTCTCGAACAGCAAATCCAGAGCTTCGAGCTAACTTTGAACAAGAAAACTTCTAATATTTTTAAGTATAAACTTGACTCCCAATTTTCGATCCGAAACCCCCAAAAATCCCCCCACTTTACCGTGAATAAGGAGGAATATATAGAAGAAAACTAGGGTTCGGATTTTTGGGGGGAAAGAGGCTGATTTTTGGATTCAAAGGGCCAATTTCAAATTTCAAACTCAAAAACAAAACTATCACCATAACGGGGAAACACATTTTCCCTGAAGTTCCAACCCTTTCCGGAAGAGGAAAGGGGAAAAATACGCGTGCCTGATGCTTGCTGGTGCGATATTAATGCGGATAGAGACGTTGGACCGTTGGGATTTGTCGTCGCGTGAATTTGGAAGGGAAAGGGGGATGGGTCGGCGGGTACTGTTTTCTGTATGTGTTGTTGAATGTATTGTCTATTGTTAGTATGTATTGGTGGTGGGCTGTTTTTATTTTATTTATTTATTCATTTTTGTTTTGGGCTGGGTCAGGGGGGAAAGTTGGAGTGGGCTGGAAAGTTGGCAAATTGACTTGGTTGGGCTGTTTTGGTACTGCTGTTGTTGCATTGTTGCTGGAAATATATATATATATATATTGTTGTTGCAAGCATTGAGAAAAGGTGGGTTGGGCATTTAGGGAATTGGGTCGGTTTTGGTGAGGTTGGGAGAATTGGCATGTAGTAGAGAGTTAGTTAACCATTTAGTCAAATTGGGTCAATTAGTAAATTCGACTAGTAATTAAATAAGATGAATTAATATAATTAACTAACGAGCTTCTTAATTTTAACGAAATAAAATAATTAACTTAATAAACTAATTATTCAAAAATATAAACTACTAAATAACCAAATATTTAAATAAAGCTAAAATCCTTTCGAGACAATTTTCAAACATTCGTAAAATATACTAATTAGACACATAATTATATAATAATTAACTTAATTATAAACAAACTAATTAACTCAAGATTGTAAACTATTAGATGACTAAGCAAACTAACCAAATATCTAATTGAACAAAATCTTTTTGAGACGATTTTCCAATATTTATAAAATACACTAATTATATACATAATTATGTAGTAATTAACTTAATTATAAACTAATCAACTCGACATATAAGTTATTAATTAATTTAAACCAAATAGCCAAATATTTAAATGGAACTAAAATCGTTTTGAGACAATTTCGAACATTCATAAAATATACTAATTAGACACATAATTATATAAAATATCATATTTATTATTTTAAAATTTATAAAAATGACAAAACTACTTAAAATGACTTGAAAATTATTTCGAATTTTATAAAGCCAATTATTTCAAATCGTTTAGAATTTAGGAAGCTCGAAAATTAATTATATCAGGGAGGGTCAAAATTGGGTGTCAACAATTAAAACATACAATTTATATAATGTTTAATTAAAAATTTATATAATGAAATAATATTAAAATATTCAAAAAGTGAATTGGTGTGATGAATAGTGTTACACCAAATTTCGTGTAACACTATACACACATCAAATTTGGTGTAAAAATTGGTGTGGGTGGGAGCTCAACACACTAAATTTTACACCAAATATAGGATTAGATGTAAAATTTGGTGTTGGGTTGAAGATGGTCTGAGAGTTCGAGTAGCATAGGATTTTACATGCCCCTAAAACCAACCATGATTTTAGGTTCTTTTGTGCTATATATTTTGCTAAATTTCCATAAGATGTGTCAAAACTCTAATACTTGTGCAAAAGCAAAAAATAAATAAAGTTTCATTAGACCAGTCATTAAGGTGCAATAGAGTAGTTAATCCCCACCCTTTCCAATAAAAACAACAAAAAATGGGAGTGTAATCCCATAAATGAGGCTTGTTAAAGATAAAATGTAGTGATGTACAATCTTACCCCTACCTTTATAGGATAAAGAGGTTGTTTGTGATTGACCCTCGACAACCTTCCTCTTTTATCCAGGCTTGGGACCAACAATGAACGAGGTCATACAGGTGGAGTTTTTCCATTAAAAAAAGCTTCTTTAAAATACTGTGTTTCATCAGAAATGATGAACAGAGGGAACTAAGGTAGGACTTTAAACATAAAAGTCCGTCAAAATTTCAGGCTATTTTCTTATATAACCAACACACATACTCTTTGTATGCTTTGCAAATACCAGAATCAACACATATAGGTGGTACGAGGCGAAATTGAAGGAAAAGCTGCAATTATATA
>NC_064287.1:48682917-48710535 GCF_019186545.1 Solanum stenotomum | reverse complement strand
TTCAAATGAGGTATGGACCGTGAAATATAGTTTTCTATACCCGAAACTAACATCTAAACCAAAATTATGAACGTTCAAAGTTTCTCTTATTTACAACTAGTCTCTGGTAATATGGTCATAATGCTTTACTTTAAACATTAAATGATACAAAATTGGTGGCATTTGAAAGAAAACTCATTGACCTACAATTTCATATGTCATGGCTCACCTAATTCATTAGGTACTAAAGGATATGGTAGTATACTGTAACACCTCGTATGCTAGAACTACCAAAATGCAGGTTTCAGAAGTTGCAGGTGTCACCGACATACACCACCCACGGACTGTAGGGTGACCCACAGTCCGTCCTGGTGGTCCGTGGATGGCCACCTGCAGCCCTCCCCAGAACCACCTGCAGCCCTCCATAACTATCCGGAAGCTCCAACCTTCTCCATGTCTCGTCTACTAAATCAAGTAAAATGATTGAAAATCCACCAACTAGATAGAACTACAAGTCTGACACAAAATACAACTGACACGATATTAGGTTTTAGGTACACAAGTTTTTCTAACATATACAAATTAGTCGAGACTAGTTATATGAATCCTCGACAGAGATTTGATAGGAAGCCTTAAGAGGATCTCTGTTATGAGTTCATCAGGAAGAAGAAGAGGGATTATGGAATCACTTACCAT
Source organism: Solanum stenotomum (assembly GCF_019186545.1). Classification (NCBI taxonomy): domain Eukaryota; kingdom Viridiplantae; phylum Streptophyta; class Magnoliopsida; order Solanales; family Solanaceae; genus Solanum; species Solanum stenotomum. Next base: position 48,709,860 of record NC_064287.1, on the reverse strand, counting down.
AGCAGAAGGATGCTTTTTTCTGAATGGTAGTAGTTTTGTGCCCTTAGTGTACAAGGAGTTATAGTTTGATTGCAACACAGTTTGTTACTTTAAATAGGATTCCACTTCTTAATAGGTGTTAAAAAGGGGTGATAGATAAATACTTTCAATTAAATTCTTTAATTAATTTATTCGGATCTTCATATCTATTTTACAGTTTTATTCATCAGAGAAATCAATGTATACAATTCTGGTTGAACCGTTATATGTCATGACAACAGGGGGAAGTAAAAGTAGAATTTCATCCTTATTCAGACTGGTAACAAGGTATGGAGAAAATGGATGTAAAGAATATTAACTCCCCAAGGTCTTTAGGATGATCGATCGTGAAAATCTTTGTCCGTGATACTTTAACTCCACAATCCTTCATAATCCACACATCGGAATTAGTTCCGTCAAGACAATTAAGACAAAGCACAGAAAGATGACTTTCCATCACTCCCAGTGCCAATGGATAACTACCTTTTCCATAACTATCCGGAAGCTTCAACCTTCTCCATGTCTTGTCTGCTAAATCAAGTGAAATGATGTTGCACATATTGAACGTATCAACATCAGCTGATAAAGCCCAATAAAGCTTTCCATCGACAAATTTACCAAGAGAATTTACTAGAAAATTCCCCTGAAACTTATTAATTGTTCTCCAAGAATCAGCCTTCAAACTGTATATGTTGACTACAGTATCACACGAACCACTATCCTCATAAATACATTGAATAACTACCACTTTGTAGTCATCACATGTTTCGTTATATCCAAAACCATATTTGAGATAGTAAGAGCAACCGTTCCTCAATTTAGCTCCAGTGTAGGCAATTTCTTAGACTTCTTTACAGCGGGGTTCCATAGAACTGTCTCCTCTATCATACTATACAGACAAATCAATCCATTGATAGAACCGACAATCCAAGTATAAATAGTGGGATTTTCCGTGGGAGAACCAATGTCAAATAGGTCGGTGCTTCGTTCTTTGTTAAGCATGGATGGGAGACAGCATACCTTAAAATTGCATGCGGATTCTTGAAAAATAATCCTGTGGTGGCTGTATTCTTTGTCGTTAGCCGTTAATTTCAAATGGTTTTTTATAACTTCGCGCCGGAGATTAGTTCAAGCCATGATTTTGAAATACACATGACTTCAACAGAGACTTTGGGGGAACCTTTAAGAGGATCTCTATGATGATTTCATGAGGAAGAACAGAGATTATCGATTCAGCCATAAGTCTTATGGTGCAGCTTTTGTGTGTATTTATTGTTAGTATAATAACAGAAATAGTCAAGGTAGGGGTAAGGTTTGCGTAGACTTATGATGTTGTTAGGTGAAGAAACAAAAATAGAAACTTATGAGAAAGCGAACGGCTGATGGATCTTTTCTTTGTGTTATCCTATTAGACATGGCTGAGATCCCCAAGCTACGTGGCGAAGAGATCAATGTTTTTGGAGGGAAATGGTCTGTGATAACAACATCTTTCACTTTTTTTCTAATTGTTTTTCTGGATTTTATATCATAAATAATTACTATAATGATATGGAAGTCTTTGTGATTCTCAGTCATCTTCATTTGGTAAACCAATTTTCAATTAAGGGGCTTGAAGGTCACTTAACTTTTGAAGGGTAGTTAATATATTCATTGTTGTTATTTTTTTTTTAAAAAAAATGTTTTTGGCGGCTGTCTTGATTGAGGGGAAGGAGTCATAGTTTGATTGCAACACAGTCTTGAACTATAATTTTTTATTAAAATTGGACGACTGGAGGTGACATATATAGAAATCCTAATTTGGATAGAAGTAGATATTTGAAGTATAAATGGATTGGAATTAAGTATCGCCTTAAATTGTTTTTGGCGTTTGTACATAAACCGAAATCCAAATTTGGATAGAATTAGATATTTGAAGTATAAAGGGATTGGGAAGTACCGCCTAAATTCTTTGCCTATTTATATCAACTCCTTTTGCACCGTATTATTCATACAAGTTTACAGGATTTCGGAAGTTCTGCTTTGGCTATATATATTACTCAGCTAATTAATTACTCATTCTTTCTTCTGAAACATGTCTTCGTCATCGAAAAGTGACACCTTATTATGTTTGTTTCTATTGTTGGGTTGCATAGGCATTTCTACGGTCACTGCAACCCAACCCAAAACAAAATCGTTTGGTACTTCTTCAATTGGATTGTGGCCCCGATGGTGGTGGCGTACTCACCCAAAAATACCATCAGCACCAACTCCATCTCCATCCCCGACTGATAATGTGGCTTCACCAATGCATATGGCTCCATCCCCAGTTGATGATGTGGTTTTGCCACCACACACGACCCCGGCTTCATCCACTTCTTGCACCAAGGTGGACGGTTGTGCATTAGATTTGATCACTTCTGTTTTCAAGCGTAGAATTTCATTATCCACTCAATGCTGCCAAGGACTTTCAACAATTTCAGATGATTGCTTTTACAGAGAGTACATGCACTCCAAGAGGGTACCATTTTTCCTTGGCAAAGTGAGAAACTATTGTAGTCATGCAGTTGATAATGCAGCTCCATCTCCATCTCCTGTTCATAATAATGCGGCTTCACCAACTCATGCGGCTCCATCTCCATCTCCTGTTGATAATTCGGCTTCACCAACTCATTCAACTCCATCCCCATCCCTAGTTGATGATGTCGTTTCTCCATCGCACATGGCTCCCTCTTGGGGCCCGTCCCCGGCTCCAACCACTTCTTGCATCAAGGTGGACGGTTGTGCATTCAATTTGATCACTTCCGTTTTCAAGCGTAAAATTTCATTATCGACACAATGCTGCCAAGTACTTTCTACAATTTCAAATGATTGCTTTTACAAAGAGTTCACGCACTCCAAGAGGGTACCATTTTTCCTACGCAAAGTGAGGAACTATTGCAGTCATCATCAAGCCTGAAGCAAGAGAATAGGATAATGCAACTTTTTTTCTCTTTTTTTTTTTGTCAGGTCATTTAGTTTACTTTATATAGGATTCCTCCCCTAAATAGGTGTTAAAAAGGGGTGGTACTTAATTACTTTCAATTAATTTTTTTTTATTAGTTCAATTGGATCTTCATCTCTATTTTATTGTTTAATTTAATTACTACGCTCCCCATGCATATTTTTTATTTGTCGACTCCTAATAAATTATTTACTATATCACTTCTAGACTATTGATAATGTTAGCTATGGAAGACAATAGTGATGATTCTGATATTGAGAGCTATAGAGTATTCTCAATTCAATCCAAAGATTAATGGACATGATCCAATATTAGCTATAGAGTTGAGTAAGAATGCAGCGAGACATGGGCAATGAGGCTGGTTGTATCTTTATGTCTGACAAAAAAAAAGGTCTTACTGAAGCTTTTAATGATATTACCATATGTTATTCATCAAAAAAATCAATGTACACTGTTCTATAATCAATTAAGCTATTTTAACCGATCCCAATAGCTGAAATTGGCTAATACATAGCTTTCTTAACTCTTCCATATTTGGTTTTCCCTTTTTGAATTTCCCGACTATGGTAAGCTTACTGGCAAGATTAAAGAAAGCAATCTTCGGCAGTACTAAAGAAGACAGCCAGCTCTCATGAATATCAACATTAGTAGAAGCTGTTGTAGATCAATAATTAGACCTGGAGCATTTTCGTAATTGCTAAGTTTACTAGAACGACTAATAATAATCTCACCCTGAAAAGCAGGGGAACAATCCACAAGGTTTCCTCTAACATTCTCGGTGTACAAGGCGGAATCAAGTTATATGAATCCTCATTATACAAGATACAACTAAAATTCTAATACTAAATGCAGCAGACAAGATGGAGCAAGAAAACAGATCATGACAAGGCTTCATCGTTTTGATCCATGCACTCAGCAGCAAGTACGGAATCAGCTTCCACTTCCTGAGATTCAATAGTCCAAAACAAGTTAAGGTTGCATCTCTCAAAATTTTCGTAAAAAGAAGTGTATAGTACTACAAAAATAGTCACCTAGTATAAGCAATATCAACAACATAGATGCGAGTGAATCATCATTTCTCAATGTAAAAGGATGTCAGCAATAAAACTGTAAGCAACACTATATTGACTCTAACTCAACACTGTTAATACCAAATTAGACCGACTGTCTATAGAAAAGAATACAATTCTTCCAGAACAGAGAAAGAAAATAAAAACAGAACTTTTCATACTTCAAGATAGACCCATCACACCACATTCTTTGGGAAGGAGAGAGGAAATTACAAATTACCAACGATTTAGCCGTTAAGTTAAAACTATGGGAGATCAAGGTTCAAATCTAATCCTTGTCGAGCAGAGTAAAACAAGTGCATAATCCTACCCAAACACTACATAGGTGCTTAAAAGCACCTAAAATAAACCAATTCAAACAGGCTCTAAGTTGCGAATATTATTTGTACATCACAGAAAAATAGTTTTAAGCCAAACTATCAATGAAATTGTGAATACTACGTTATGCTTTCTCTATTATTTGATACGTCCTCTATTATTAAGGATACTATATACAGACACTCACACAAAATTGGTGAAAGGTGTAGTAGACCACATTAACTTATTTCAAAATACAAACATTATTATAATTGACGATAGAGAACAAAGTGCAATGCACGTGTCCAGAAACTAGTTAAGTAAAAACGAGAAATGCTTACAGGAACTACGAGCTATACAAGCAAATATATTCAATGTTGTGTCTCGTTATCAGGGGAAAAAAACATATTCAATGCCTCGTCCTATATTTGACAGAAAAAGAAGTGCAAAAAGAGCATACAAGCTAAACTAAGCAGAATTCTTACCAGAAATCGTAAGGGATTAACAATGCTTTCTGCATAGAATTCTACTGGATCGCATCCAACAACATCAACAGTGTGCTCTAGCTTTGTTGTTGAACCCCCAAATATCAGTATAACTCCAGGAAGGGAAAGTAAAATGTCACCCTTGGTTGAGTGGCGAAGATGTGTAGAGAATGGGTAAGTGGTTGGAGAACCCATATGTATCCCAGCATTTTGAGGATATTCAATGTTGAACTGTTTCGTCCAAGATACATGTAAGCCGCTATTCTTCAAAATCCAGACATCTGAAGTAGTAGCAACTAAATTAGCAGTGTAAATCATAGAAAGCTCATTTCCAACAGCTCCCAATTTGAAATTTGAATTGTCTTCTCCACAAATGGGAAGCTCCAAGCTACCCCATGTCTCGTCTGTTACATCAAAAGAAATGATCTTGCGCACATTGATATCACAAAAACTCGTAGATGCAGTCCAATAAAGCTTCCCGTTGACAAATTTAGCCGGAAGATTTATTAGAAAGACGCCCTTAAGCTCGTCATGGAGTGTTTTCCAAGAATCCATCCTCAACTATAAATGTTGACCACATAACTCAGGTCGGATTCATCATCAATAAACAGAGCTTTGTAATCATCACGTGATTCATCATATCCAAAACCATATTTCATATAGAAAGAGGAATCCCACGGCAAATTAAGTAGTTTCTTTGACTTGCTAATGGTGGGGTTCCATATATATATATCTCCCCTTTGTAACTGTACAGACAAATTAGCCCATTGGCAGTACCCACAACGAAAGATATTAAAGCGATAGAACCCATTTGAACAGTGGAAGGGAGGAGAGAACTAATGTTGAAATTTCCATTGATGCCTGGAAACAGAACTCTATGAATTGAGTTTAATTTGAGATGTGTATTCACGAAATGAGGGCTAGATATGAGTTGATGCCATGATTTAGAAACGGACATACATTTCAAGAGAGATTTGGGGGGCAGCCTCAAGAGTATGTCTGTTATGATTTCATTTGGAATTTCGGAATTACTTGTTGTACAAGTTGGAGTGAAGATGAAATTATACCAGGAGAAGAATTTGAGAAAAATGATGTGAACCGCCTGATGAATCCAATCCCGAAAAGAAACAAACGGAAACATTGCCGCCGGATGTTTTTCTGTCAAGTGAAAAGAGCAAAGCAGAAAGTGATTTTTCTGTGAAGTGAGGCAGCAGCACCAGAAGCAGAGCAGGCAGTGAAGTAGCACAATTTCCTAATATTGAGTGATATTTAGACCTACGCCTACCAACCAATTTTTTTTAATTTAATTTTTTTGAAAAAAATATAATCCATATATGAGGTATATTTGATCCTCCTCACACATATTTTTTTTTGACTTTTTTGTTTCAACGACTAATTTAAATCCATATAGTCAAATTTATTTATGTTTCACTAATTTTCTTGTAAAATTTATTATAGATGCCCCATTCTTTATTTTATTTTTACAAATGCAAAAACTAAATTAAAATATAGCCGCAAAAAAATTAGTTTTAAATTTTTTCTTTACACTAAAGAATGAAAGAAAAAATAGAATAAGAAACTCAAATAATAATAATCAAAGAAGTCAAAAAATAATTTTTGTATGAAAAAGATTAAAATATACCTTGAATTTGGCCAAAAAAATCATATATATACCCTTACATGATTCTTTTAAAAATTTAAAACTAATTTTTTCACTTCCGTTAGATGAAGGGTATATGTGAGCTCTTTTTGTAACGGTAAGGGTATATGTGAGTCATTTGTATAACGGTAAGGATATATATGAGCCAGTTTCATAACTATAGAGTCGAGTAAGAAAGCAGTGAGATATGGACTTTGTTCTTGACTTATTTGGCAGATGGTTTAGATATAAATGAGGGCTGAGGCATGTTGGACCTTTATTTACGAAAAAAAAAGTAATCTTTGGCATTAAAGCAGATAGCTGGCTTACCGAGATGAGTCCCATGTTGAATATCAATAGTAGTAGAAGCTGTTGTAGCTGCCAGAGTTGCTTGAACAGTAGCAGCAAATGTGGGCTTCAATTTGCCTTTCTGATTGTAGTCCTCTCTGGGATATTATTGTTATTAGTATCTTTTTTTTAGGCAAAATAGTTAGGCTCTTATTAAGACAACATTGCTAACTAATGGAAAAAAATAAACACCAACAAAAAGGGAACAATACAATTATTCGCACGTGCAACACACGTTCTCAGAAACTAGATGGCGGAGATTTGTGGAAAGTCTAGTAAAAGATAGAGATTGATTTCTACAGATTTTGAAGCCTATGCAGTTGGTAAAAACATTGGAAAAGACGATGTGAATGAGATTTTGTTTGAGCACCTGGACTGTTATTTGGCTTGGTTCTTTACTTATTTGGCTGATGATTTGGATATACATGACAATGAGGCTGGCTGTACCTTTATGTCCGACAAAAAAAGGTCTTATTGAAGCTTTTAATGATATAACCAGATGTTATTCATCAGAGAAATGAATGTACACTGTTCTATAATCAATTAAGCCATTTTAACCAATCTCTGTAGCTGAAATTGGCTAATAAATAGCTTTCTTAGCTCTTCCATAGTTGGTTTACCCTTTATGAATTTCCCGACTATGGTAAGCTTACTGGCAAGATTAAAGAAAGTAATCTTCGGCACTAAAGAAGACAGCCAACTCCCATGTTGAATATTAATAGTGGTAGAAGCTGCCGTAGCTGCTAGAATTATTTGGACAGTAGCAGCAAATGTGGGCTTTGATGGAACAACGGTGTTTGATTTGCCACCAGGGACATTGTTTTTGTTGCTGTACATTCTGATTGTAGTCCTCTTTGTGGATATTGTTGTTAATGGTATCTGTAGGAGGGGGTTCCGATTTTTGGTTTTAGGGGTCCGGTGAAACATAGGTGTTACCAGTGGTTTGAAGAGAACTAGTCGTTGGTTTTGGATGTGAGAGAGGGTGTCCACGGTTATTGGAAAAGCAAGGGAAGAAGCCCCAAGAAAACCACACAATTAATTGTGAAGCTCCACATTGGTAGTTATGACATTTGGAGTACTTCCGCAGTAAGTCAAGCCAACTTTAGTCAAAACAGATTTGCATCTTCTTGATGCCTTTTCAAAAAGATTACTCGATAAAAGAGAAGTATAACATGAAAAATTTGGCAAGACATTGTCAAGAATATGCAGAGTTGGTTTTAAGGCTTTTTATCATGAAAAAAAAGAAGATTCTCCTTTTACACCAATGTTATAAAAGAACGAAACACTTCCAGATCAGAAAAGGAAAATGAAAACAGAACTCTTCATACTTCAACGTAGACCAGCACACCACATCCTCCTAACACATATAGTAACCCTGATAAAACCTGATCATACAAATTACAACATACATAAACACAGGAGTTGGGTTCATTCCGATTTCCATATCTTGCTTCATTTGGACCTATTTCATTCCGTTACTCAACAATATTGAGTTATCTTCACCTTCTAGAGACATTCAAATATCTAATTATACAACAAAAGACTTATACAAAACCAAGTTTTTAACACGATTGTAAATCTGGTAACAAGATAGTGTTACAATTCGGGTACGAATACAATGGAGAAGGCAAAACTGATCATTGTTCAACTTGGCAAGCAAGAAAGATCAGTAATGTATCAAAATAAACATCAAAAACAGAAATGTCATGACTTTATCATTTCAATCCATGCAGTCAGCAAGTATGGATCGATGAGTGCTCAACATTAGCTTTCACTTCCTGAAATTCAATAGCAGAAAACAAGTTATGGTTGTATCTGACAAAATTTGAACATATGACTAGTAATAAAGGACACAAAATGCGAGCGAATCATTTCTCAATGTAAACGGATGTTCAGTTAACTGTATAGCAATGAAAATGAACAGATACATTCAGTTGAAGTCCTTAACTGACATCTAACTCACCACAATTTCCATTTATATGTCAATCTTCTGCTTAATGCCTCTCAAAGTGAGAGAAAATAAAGATTACACATCCCTAAAGATCCGCCATTCCTATCCCTAAAGATCAGCTATTCTATCTCTACAAATCTGCTATTCAATCCCTCTAAATCTGCCTTGCTATCCCTCCAAATCAGCTATTCTATCACAATATTTATTCCTTTGATTCTACAACAAATGTATATGATCATGCTAATTTATATCATTATATAATTACATTAATATATACAATCATTTAGTTGTCCATCATGCTAACAATATACACATCAGTTCTGTTCTTTTTGGGGGGAATAAGTGACAAGTATTACATGAATAATTTGCCAAGACATTGTCAAGAGTATGCACAGTTGGCTTTAAGGCTTGGCCACTGTCACTACCAAATTAGGCCAACACCACGTTGACAGAGTTTTAAGCCATTACAATCATTCAATATGGTATAGAAATTGTCTAACCAATGGTAGTATCATTAGTGAACAATAGATAGAATGTGACCATAACTCTCTTCTTTGAGGGACAATATCAAATCCCCTTCTCATCCCACCATCTTCTACAAGTCTATTGACGGTCTCTATTCCAAAAAGACAAAGGAGCAAAGATACAGGTCCCTTTGCTTTATCTCCTTCGAACTTCTAGTGTGTCTACATGGAGCGACATTTCGAGAAATAATGCTTTCTATAATCAATTAAGCTATTTTAACCGATCCCAAAAGCTGAAATTAGCTAGTAAATTGCTTTCTTAACTCTTCCATATTTAGTTTTCCCTTTATGAATTTCCCGACTATGGTAAGCTTACTGGCAAGATTAAAGAAAGTAATCTTCGGCACTAAAGAAAAGACAGCCAGTTGAATATCAATAGTAGTAGAAGCTGTTGTAGATCAATAATTATATCATTTCGATCAATTCTGATAGTAAATGCAGCAGACAAGATGGAGCAAGAGAACAGATCATGACAAGGCTTCATCATTTCGATCCATGCACTCAGCAGCAAGTACGGATTCAACTTCCACTTCCTGAAATTCAATAGTCCAAAATAAGTTAAGGTTGCATCTCTCAAAATTTTCGTAAAAAAAAAGTGTATAGTACTGAACATTTACAACTACACTAGTCCCTGGTAAAATGGTCATTATATTTTACTTTAAACATTAAATGATACAAAATTGGTGGTATTTGAAAGAAACCTCATTGACCTACAATTTTCATATGTCATTGCTCACCTAATTCATTATGTACTAAAAGATATGGTAGTATACATTGTTTGCCTTCAAGAGAGGCACACATTGATTGCACGTAGTTTTTTGACCAAATTCTTTTTAGGTGTTTGTGATGATTTAAAAAATTATGTGTGTTAGTTCGAATGGCTAATTATAGGTATTTATATGTTCAAATGAGGTATGGACCATGAAATATAGTTTCTCTATACCGGAAACTAGCATCTAAAGTCAAAATTATGAACGTTCGAAGTTTCTCTTATTTACAACTACACTAGTCTCTGGTAAAATGGTCATAATGCTTTACTTTAAACATTAAATGATACAAAATTTGAGGCATTTGAAAGAAAACTCATTGACCTACAATTTTGATATGTCATGGCTCACCTAATTCATTACTTACTAAAAGATATGGTAGTATACATTGTTTGCCTTCAAGAGAGGCACACATTGATTGCATGTAGTTTTTTGACCAAATTTTTTTGTGGGTGTTTGTGATGATTTAATAAATTATGTGTGTTAGTTCGAATGGGTAATTATAGGTATTTATAAGTTCAAATGAGGTACGGACCATGAAATAGAGTTTTTCTATACCCAAAACTAACATCTAAAGCAAAAATTATGAACGTTCAAAATTTCTCTAATTTACAACTACACTAGTCTACGGTAAAATGGTCATAATGCTTTACTTTAAACATTAAATGATACAAATTGGTGGCATTTGAAAGAAAACTAACTGACCTACAATTTTCATATGTCATGTCTCACCTAATTCATTACGTACTAAAAGATATGGTAGTATACATTGTTTGCCTTCGAAAGAGGCACACATTGATTGCATGTAGTTTTTTGACCAAAATTTTTTGTGGGTGTTTGTGATGATTTAATAATTTATGTGTGTTAGTTAGAATGGGTAATTATAGGCATTAATAAGTTCAAATGAGGTATGGACCGTGCAATAGAGTTTTTCTATACCCGAAACTAACATCTAAAGCCAAAATTATGAACGTTTGAATTTTCTCTTATTTACAACTACACTAGTCTCTGGTAAAATGGTCATAATACTTTACTTTAAACATTAAATGATACAAAGCTGGTGGCATTTAAAAGAAAACTCATTGACCTACACTTTTCATATGTCATGGCTCACCTAATGTAACATCCGACAATTTGAAATAACTTTGAAAAAGCTTGAAATTGGAAATAGTCATTTTTGGAAAAAAAATGTGTGAAATTTCAAAATCTGGAAATTTGGCTAAGTATGGAAAATAATGAATTTTCGGCCAACTTTGAACAGTTATAACTCCTAGTTCGGGATGATCTAGGTGTGGTTCCAGTCATGTTTGCAAAGTCCGTGGAATGATCTTTCCAACTCCATAAAGTTTGCTCGTTTCCGAGTTTGTATGAGCGAGTTATGCCCTTTGAAAGTTGGGCAGTTGGCAGGAAATCTGTCCGGAAATTGTAAGGGTATTTTGGTCTTTTCCCTAGCCTTGTCTTTGGATATATATTAAGTTGTAAGACTGATTTGTGATCATTTTTCCTCATTTTAAAGAGTGAAAGTAAGGGTTTGAGAGTGAAGAAGAGAAGAAGAGGAGAGAAAGGAGTAGAAGAAGCAAGATTTCGTCAAAAGATCGTTGTGGATATCTTCGGGGGTGATCCCTATTAGGTATGTGAGTCTTTAGTGTTGGGTTGATCCTTTCCCCCACACACCAAACTCATTTTTATTATTGAGAAAAGATTGGTTGTGTTGTTGAAGTTGTTGGTTGGAATTTTTGAAGTTGTAGTTGTGTTGTGTTGTAGTTCTTGTTGGTTTGGTGTATGTTTCCGGTGGTGTTTTTGAGTTGAAACTAGTGTATGTTAAGGGTTTTGATGATCCTAAGTGCTTGGGGGTTGAAGCTTTGAATATTGGAAGGTTTAGAGTTGGAGAAAAGGAGGAGAAAAGTCAAGTTTTCGGGGAAAAGGGCAGGGGAGTTGCGCCAGCCAGCGCGCCCCAAGAGGGACTCTGAGGTCCAGCCCTTGGGACGCCGCCCCAACCAGACCTCGCTGAAGTTTGAGGTCTGGCGCTCTGCGCCTCTCAGAGCGCCAAGAGTGCCAAGCTTTCCCATTCCTTCCCCACTTTCTCATACATGTTCCTAGGTGTTGTACCTATGTTCCCTAGTTGTTTCCAACACCCCAAGGTACGTTTAAACGTCAAGAACTCGTCTATAACACGTGATCAAATACCTTGAATCCATGATTCCAATTCAAGGAGAGTAAGTTTCCAAGTCAAGGGAAGTTAAGAGTTGAGTCTAGAAGTTCAAAAGGGAGTCAAAGCAAGTCTTTAAAGCTTTCCAAGAGTCTTTGTTGAATGTTTTAACTTCATTTTAAGGCTCAAGTTTCAAGTTAAGTCGAGTTTCAAGTTAAGTTAAGAGTTTAAAGTTGAGTTCATTCTCAAAAGTTATTAGGGAACTGTGTATTCCCAAAGATGTTTCCAAATGGTTTTACATTTGAGTAAGAAAGGAACTATGATTCCAAAAGAGCCTTTGGGCTAGTTTTCAAGAAAAAGGAACATTGTTTCCAAGTGAGCCTTCGGGCAAAGTTTTGAGTAATTATCTCAAATAAAGAAAGATGTCTTTAAAACACTTATGAGCTAAGTATTTTTGGGAGTAGTCTTGAGCACCGAATTGGGGACACGAGTTCATAAAAACTCAACTCTCCATAAGAACCATGCGCCAACATGGGAGTTAACGGGTCATACTTTTTAGATGAACCCGTAAGATTAAGCTAGTAGATCCACTTAGTAAAGTTAGCTTCCTATATCACGGCAAGGTATAAGATGGTCCTTGGGCAACGTGAGGTAAAACATTGTATCACCACTAGGGCTCATAGTCGTGATTGTCGGTTGAAAGCGTCTCCCACTAAAGTTATATTACTTTTATATAAGTAAAGTTGGGTTGTTATTGTTTTATCTTTAACAAAGCTGAGTTGCTTACACTGTTTTACAAGCTTTATATATTGCATGTGTCTTATTGCTTTATATATTGAGTTCAGTTATTCATGAGTTGAACATAGCCAAGGTAAGAGTTCCTTTGTACTCTTTTCAAGCTTGAGTTGTGGTTTAGCTTTCCAGCTCGCATACTCGTACATTCAATGTACTGATGCCAGTTGGCCTGCATCTTATTATGATGCAGACACAGGTACCCAAGGCCAGCATCCGGTTCGCCGTTGTTCCAGTTGAGTACTTCAGAGTCAGTGGTGAGCCTCTTTGCATTCCGTAGGACTCGGTTATTTTGTTCTCTCAAGTTTTGTTTTATTAGGATGTCTTGGGGTGTGTCCCACCATCCATCTCAGTATTTCAGAGGCTTCATAGACAGTCAGTCAGTTAGTTTGGAGTCTCTCATCTATGTATATATGTAAATATTCTATTTTGAAACTCGAGTTGCCTTTGTGGCCAGATTTTATTTCAGTCAGGTTGTTTTAAAATCTTGCATTGCATTGAGTTTTCCGCTGAGTTAAGAAAGCCAGGCCAAGGGTTCGCTTGGGGGCCAGCAATGGTCTTCGAGTGCCAGTCACGTCCAGGGTGTAGGCTCGGGGCGTGACACCTAATTCATTACGTACTAAAAGATATGGTAGTATACATTGTTTGCCTTCAAGAGAGGCACACTTTGATTGCATGTAGTTTTTTGACCAATTTTTTTTTTGCGTGTTTGTGATGATTTTATAAATTGTGTGTTAGTTCGAATCGGTAATTATAGGTATTCATAAGTTCAAATGAGGCATGGACCGTGAAATAGAGTTTTTCTATACCCGAAAGTAACATCTAAAGCAAAAATTATGAACGTTCGAAATTTCTCTTATTCACAACTACACTAGTCTTTGGTAAAATGGTCATAATACTTTACTTTAAACATTAAATGTTACAAAGTTTGTGGCACTTGAAAGAAAACTCATTGACCTATAATTTTCATATGTCATGGCTCACCTAATTCATTACGTACTAAAAGATATGGTAGTATACATTGTTTGCCTTCAAGAGAGGCACACATTGATTGCATGTCGTTTTTTTAATAATTTTTTTGTGGGTATTTGTGATGATTTAATAAATTATGTGTGTTAGTTTGAATATGTAATTTTAGGTATTTATAAGTTCAAATGTGGTATGGACCGTGAAATAAAGTTTTTCTATACCGGAAACTAACATCTAAAGCCAAAATTATGAGCGTTTAATGTTTCTCTTATTTACAACTACACTAATCTCGGGTAAAATAGTCAATATGCTTTACATTAAACATTAAATGATACAAAATTGGTGGCATTTGAAATAAAACTCATTGACCTACAATTTTCATATGTCATGTCTCACCTAATTCATTACGTACTAAAACATATGGTAGTATACATTGTTTGCCTTCAAGAGAGGCACACATTGATTGCATGTAGTTTTTTGACCAAATTTTTTTGTGGGTGTTTGTGATGATTTAAAAATTTATGTGTGTTAGTTCGAATGGGTAATTATAGGTATTTATAAGTTCAAATGAGGTATGGAGTGTGAAATAGAGTTTTTCTATACCGGAAACTAACAGCTCAAGCAAAAATTATGAACGTTCGAAATTTCTCTTATGTACACCTACACTATGTTGACACCCAATTTTGGACATCCACAATATAGATTGATTATCGAGCTTTTTCAATTTTAAACGTTTTAAAAATAGTTAGTTTTATAATAAAGAAAAAATCAAAAAAATAAATAGTTTTGTCACTTTTTTTTTAATTTTTAGATAATATATATGTTTTACATAATTACATATATAATTAGCATATTTTATGAATATTCGAAAATCGTCTCAAAAATATTTTGTTTTAATCAAACATTTTAGTTAATTATTTAGTTATATAATAGTTTATATTTTAAATTATTTAGTTTATAATTAAATTGATTATTTTATTTTGGTAAAATTAAGAAGCTCGTTAATTAGTTTTAAATAATTCATCTTATTTAGATTTTAGCCGAAGTCGCAAATTAAATTCAATGTGGCTATACTTTATTTCCGATTTTAGCCATTCCCTTTTACCCCTTTTAAATCTTTAAAGTACCAAATATTGGGCCATTTTCAGCCCAAATTACCCTTAACTGCCGGCCCACTTTCTCTTCTAAAATAACCCCTGTAACCCAACCCAATATACATACAATACCAGCAATATATCCAAACAATATAACAACACAAATATCAAACCCATGTGCCCGACCCCACCCCTGTACCAGTGCCTTCTTCTTCGCAAGACCAAAACCCAGCAAATTCCCAACCAATACGCTGCAAAATCGAGCCCAGAAAACTCGAACAACAAACCCGGTCCAATCCGACGTTCCCCAAGAAACCCAGATAGCAACGCGTACGATACAAACATCCCAGTATCCACGCTTTTTCTACCTCGCGTGAACAACAACGATTCCAAAAAGGAGGAGCAGCGAGCAACGACAAAATTCCCTTTTCGTTGCAGTAGCACGCGTTTCTCCCCTTCCTCTTTCGGAATGGGGCAAAATTTCCGAATAAAGGGTGTTTCCCTAAAATGGTGAAAGGAATTTATGGCATTTGAATTTTGAATGGATCCTTTTTCTATCCGTTTTTCACCTTCCCCCCCCCCCCCCCCCCCNCCGTTCCGGTCCGGTCCGGTACCGGTCCGGTCCCGGTAAATCATTTTTAATTAAAATAAAAAATAATATTTTTGTCATTATTTACTTTTATTAGCATTTCTTTTTTGTTTATTTAATTTTTTTAAAATTACAAACTTAAGTTATTTAACTTACAAGTTATAAGTATAACTTAATAACTTATAAACTTCAAAAGATTCAAATCTTTAAAACTTATAACATAACTACATAAGCGCAAAAACTAAAAAAAAAACTTTATTAAACTTAACTTACAACTTATATACGTAAAAATTAAAAAAAAAAATCTTTAAAATAAACTTAAGTAAAATTATTATAAATTTTAAAACTTAAATACTATAAACTAATATAACTTAGAAAAATAAAAAAAACATTCGAATTTTCGTAATTCAAAATTACTCAAAAAAAATAATTATTTTTTCAAATAGCTATATGTGTCATCCCGTTTATCCCGTTCCGTTCCGTTCCGGTCCATTCCGGTCCGTCCCGGTTCTATCCCGGTATATAGTGGGACGGGACGGAACTGAGCCTCCATCCCGGTAATTCCGGTCCGGTTCATCCCGGTACCGGTCAACAACCCGGTCAAACCGTCCCGTTCCGGTCCGGTACCGGTTCGTTCCGGTCCGGTGNNCCCCCCCCCCCCCAAAAAAAAATCCGAACCCTAATTTTGCCTATATATATTCTCTTCTTATTCACTGCTAAGGGGGGAGGATTTTATTTTTGGAAGAAATTCTTTAGTTGGAAAATTCATGTTAGAGAAAATATCGGAAAATAACTAGTGTTTAAAGAGGAAGAAATACACTCAAGAGAAAACTTCTTGAAGTCATTTTGGTTCAGTTTTTGCTCCCGTTTGCTGCATTCTGTCCACTCAATTCCTGCATTCTGTCCACTCAATTCCGTCGGAACCTCGCGTAGTGGTGGAAGCTCTTTTGTAATCAGTTTGTTCCAGTCCCGATTCGCTGCTCATCAAAAGGTATACGGCTCTTAACTCTTTATTTACTTAGTTTCCGGTTCTTGCTGCTGTTTTTCCTGAAATTTTCAAGTTGTATGTCGTATCTGCTACTGTTTTGAGTTCTTGGATTGTGCTCATCACTGCTCATTTTGGTTATCTACTTGATCGTTTGTCAGGTTATTTCAAGTGAGCACTTCATTTTTCTTTCTCCAGGGTGCATATGCCCTATTTCCAGCTTTTCTCTGCAAAGTTTGACTTCTATTGTTCATCTTTTTATCCCTTAAAGTGTTGTATTTTGGAGTTTCGTATGCCATGTCGTTATTTGGGAACACTTAAGCCTTATGCATCCTAAACTCTTTAACTCATTATTTCTAGATTAATGTTTGAATAGGTTGAGATAGGATACATCCTTAACTTGAAGAATATGGTTGCCCATTTGTTTAAATAGGGGTCTGATTTCATCCACTTTATCTTCAAAATCTGATCCGTGTCATCTCTGTTTTAAAGTGAATCTGTCATAGTAATTTTTCCTCCCTAAAAATCCCTCCCGTTTGGTTTTGCCATTTGCTGTATATTTAGAGTTAGATTTAAATCGTAATATTTACTTTGAGTCATGAATTTCTATGTGGATTGATCGCCTAAGTTAGAATATGGAAACTCATATGTGGCGCTCCTATTCGTTGAACCCGTTTGCTATTATCGGTCACGTCGTAAGTTATTATGATAAACAATTTCAACCTGCTGCATTAGTCCTAATTTTCTGTCAGTACCTTTTGTTATATGTCTATATTCTCAACATGTGTGCGAGTTCATTTCGTTCAAAGGCATCCGTCTAAGTTTGGACAATGTTTGGTCAGTAGCTTGGTTACTTTTCCTCTAGTGATCTTAGTTGGATTAATAATAAATTATTATTTTTAGATTTTGAATTTGGGTTAGTGTTGATCTCATTCATGTTATTGCCTACTATCAAGTTTTTTTTGTGAATAATGATTTTCCATTGTAAATTGAAATTGTTTTATCTCATGATCTAAATCATGCTTGGGTTATTTTTGTCTTTTAAAAATATTTGATATTTGAACAATAGTGCATGGTTTTCTTTTTTTTACTTAATGCGTTCCGTTATGGCAATGATCTGTTACTTATTTTCTTTTGTTTCGTTAATGTTACATGTGAATGCCGTTGGAATCCATCGGACTCCCTCTCTTTGCATTTCGCGGATTGGGCCTTACGGGCTCAATTCTATATATTTTTATCGAGTCCAAAAACAGCTGGGGTACAGGTCGGAACATGACAAATATGGGCTGGACATTAAAAAAAAAAAAGGAGAAAAAGGGGCTGGTATACACTGGTATACAGATTTTGTGTACATGCTATACATGTCAAAACGCAACAAATGCAAGGCCAAAAATTGAAACAGGTGTTTTGGAAGTTGAGTTAGGTTGTATACATTTGGTATACAGTCTTATATACAAAAAAAATGGGCTGGATTCATACGATATACACTGGTATACAACCAGTGTATACAAAAACGGGAATTGAGCCTAAGCCCAAAGTCAACAACGAATTTGGCCCAAGAAGGGCCCAAATTCAATTTCTCCCTACTCTTTAATTATTTAATTATGATTATTTATTGTTTATCGTGTGTTGACTCTAACTTTTAAATTGTTAACTAACCTAATTAAATTCCCCAAACGATAAGTTATTCTCTTTACATTGGCTTACTTTTAATACATTCTTTTATTTGTTTTTGTATTCATTTTATCTTACTAATCAAATATATTGGCCATATTTTATTTTAATTAAATCTTTTGTTCTTAAAAAAGATATGTTTTGAATGCCCCTTCCTTTAATCGTTTTGCTTATTTAAATGGTTTAAGTTAACACTTTTTCTCAAATGAACCAAAGTAAAAATAAATAAAAAAATGAAATAAAATAAAATTGTGTGTGTTCTCTTTTTATCAATTGATTTAAAATGGTCTCATGCTTTAATTGGTTCAATTTTTTTTTTTTTAAAAAATGAATTAAATAAATTTTAACTAATCTAGTTTTATTAAAATTCTAATCACTTGTATCACAAGCCAAATGTGTCATTTTGAATTCTTTTCTCTAAAAACGAAAATGTGTCGTTTATCTAATCATTTTCTCAAAATTAATTAAATATTGTGATTTATTTAAATATTCCTATGTCAAATTTCTCAAAATTAGTCAAATCATTTTAAGTCAAATTGTCGGTCAACCGCAAGTTAGTGGGCATTACGAGGGCCTAATACCTTCTCGGAATGTACATTGAACTTCAAACCCTTTTATTTTCAATTGATTTTATCTGTTTAAATCTTTTGAAAACCAATTTTTATTTTTTCTTGATTTTTTACTAAAAATTAAGTGGCGACTCTGTTCTTTTGGAAATTCGATTTCTCTTAAACCATCAGTTTAATTGATTTTTCAAAAACTCAGACATTTTTCTTTTATATATCTTTTTAAATAAAACACACTAGTCTCTGGTAAAATGGTCATAATCTTTACTTTATATATTAAATGATACAAAATTGGTGGCATTTGAAAGAAAACTCATTGACCTACAATTTTCAAATGTCATGGATCACCTAATTCATTATGTACTAAAAAATATGATAGTATACATTGTTTGCCTTCAAGAGAGGCACACATTGGTTGCATGTAGTTTTTTGACCAAAATTTTTGTGGGTGTTTGTGATGATTTAAAAATTTATGTGTGTTAGTTCGAATGGGTAATTTTAGGTATTTATACGTTCAAATGAGGTATGGACCGTGAAATAGAGTTTTTCTATACGGGAAACTATCATCTAAAGCCAAAATTATGAACGTTCGTAGTTTCTCTTATTTACAACTACAGTACTAGTCTCTAGTAAAATGGTCAAAATGCTGTACTTTAAACATTAAAAGATACAAATATGATAGCATTTCAAAGAAAACTCATTAACATACAATTTGTATATGTCATGGCTCACCTAATTCATTATGTACTAAAAGACATGGTAGTATACATTGTTTGCCTTCAAGAGAGGCACACATTGATTGCATGTAGTTTTTTGACCAAATGTTTTTGTGGGCGTTTGTGATGATTTAATAATTTATGTGTGTTAGTTCGAATGGCTAATTATAGGTACTAATAAGATCAAATGAGGTATGGACCGTGAAATAAAGTTTTTCTATACCCGAAACTAACATCTAAAGCGAAAATTAGGAACGTTCGAAGTTTCTCTTATTTACAACTACACTAGTCTCTGGTAAAATGGTCATAATACTTTACTTTAAACATTAAATGATACAAAGTTAGTGGCATTTGAAAGAAAACTCATGGATCTACAATTTTCATATGTCATGGCTCACTTAATTCATTACGTACTAAAAAATATGGTTGTATACATTGTTTGCCTTCAAAAGAGGCAAACATTGATCGCTTGTAGTTTTTTGACCAAATTTTTTTGTGCGTGTTTGTGGTGATTTAATAAATTGTGTGTGTAATTTCGAATGGGTAATTATAGGTATTAATAAGTTCAAATGAGGTATGGACCGTGAAATAGAGTTTTTTGATATCCGAAACTAACATCTAGAGCCAAAATTATGAACATTCGAAGTTTCTCTTATTTACAACTACACTACTCTCTGGTAAAATGGTCATAATACTTTACTTTAAACATTAAATGATACAAAGTTGGTGGCATTTGAAAGAAAACTCATTGACCTACAATTTTCATATGTCATGACTCACCTAATTCATTACGTACTAAATGATATGGTAGTATACATTGTTTGCCTTCAAGAGAGGCACACATTGATTGCATGTAGTTTTTTGACCAAAATTTTTTGTGCATGTTTGTGATGATTTAATAAATTGTGTTTGTTAGTTCGAATGGCTAATTATAGCTATAATAAGTTCAAATGAGGTATAGACCGTGCAATAGAGTTTTTCTATACCCGAAACTAACATCTAAAGCAAAAATTATGAACGTTCGAAGTTTCTCTTATTTACAACTACACTAGTCTCTGTTAAAATAGTCATAATACTTTAGTTTAAACATTAAATTATACAAAGTTTGTGGAATTTGTAAGAAAACTCATTGACCTACAATTTTCATATGTCATGCATCACCTAATTCTTTACGTACAAAAAGATATGGTGGTATACATTATTTGCCTTCAAGAGAGGCACACATTGATTGCATGTAGTTTTTTTTACCAAAATTTTTGTGGGTGTTTATGATGATATAATAAATTATGTGTTTTAGTTTGAATGGGTAATTGTAGGTATTTATAATTTCAAATGAGGTATGGACTGTGAAATAGAGTTTTTCTATACCCAAAACTTACATCTTAAGCCAAAATTATGAACGTTCAAATTTCTCTTATTTACAACTACACTAGTCTCTAGTAAAATGGTCAATATGATTTACGTTAAATATTAAATGATACAAAAATTTTGGAATTTGAAAGAAAATTCATTGACCTACAATTTTCTTATGTCATGGCTCACTTAATTCATTACGTACTAAAAGATATGGTAGTATACATTGTTTGCCTTCAAGAGAGGCTCACATTGATTGCATGCAGTTTTTTGACCAAACTTTTTTGTGGGTGTTTGTGATGATTTAATAAATTATGTGTGTTCTGTCTAATGGGTAATTAAAGGTATTTATAAGTTCAAATGAGGTATGGACCTTGAAATAGAGTTTTTCTATACCTGAAACTAACATTTAAAGCCAAAATTATGAACGTTCGAAGTTTCTCTTATTTACAACTACACTAGTCTCTGGTAAAATGGTCATAATGCTTTACTTTAAACAATAAATGATACAAAATTTGTGGAATTTGAAAGAAAACTCATTGACCTATAGTTTTCATAGGTAATGGCTCACCTAATTCATTACGTACTAAAATATATGGTAGTATACATTGTTTGCCATCAGGAGAGGCACACATTGATTGCATGTAGTTTTTTGACCAAATTTTTTTGTGGATGTTTGTGATGATTTAATAAATTATGTGTGTTAGTTCGAATGAGTAATTATAGGTATTTATAAGTTCAAATGAGGTATGGTCCGTGAAATAGAGTTTTTCTATACCTAAAACTAACATCTAAAGCTAAAATTATGAACGTTCGAAGTTTCTCTTATTTACAACTACACTAGTCTCTGGTTAAATTGTCATAATGCTTTACTTTAAACATTAAATGATACAAAATTGGCGGAATTTGAAAGAAAACTCAATGAACTATAATTTTAATATGTCATGGCTCACCTAATTCATTATGTACTAAAAGATATGGAAGTACACATTGTTTGCCTCAAGAGAGGCACACATTGATTGCATGTAGTTTTTTGACCAAAGATTTTGTGTGTGTTTGTGATGATTTAATAAATTATGTGTGTTCTGTCTAATGGGTAATTAAAGGTATTTATAAGTTTAAATGAGGTATGGACCTTAAAATATAGTATTTCTATACCCGAAACTAACATCTAAAGCCAAAATTATGAACGTTCGAAGTTTCTCGCATTTACAAATACACTAGTCTCTGGTAAAATGGTCCTAATGCTTAACTTTAAATAGTAAATGATACAAAATTTGTCAAATTTGAAAGAAAACTCATTGACCTACAATTTTCATAGGTCATGGCTCACCGAATTCATTACGTACAAAAATATATTGTAGTATACATTGTTTGCCTTCAATAGAGGCACACATTGATTGCATGTAGTTTTTTGACCAAAATTTTTTGTGGGTGTTTGTGATGTTTTAATAAATTATGTGTGTTAGTTCGAATGGGTAATTATAGGTATTTATAAGTTCAAATGAGGTATGAACCGTGAAATAGAGTTTTTCTATACCCAAAACTAACATCTAAAGCTAAAATTATGAACGTTCGAAGTTTCTCTTATTTACAACTAAACTAGTCTCTGGTTAAATGGTCATAATGCTTTACTTTAAACATTAAATGATACAAAATTTGGTGGATTTTGAAAGAAAATTCATTGACCTAGAATTTTTATATGTCATGGCTTACCTAATTTATTACGTACTAAAGATATGGTAGTATACATTGTTTGCCTTCAAGATAGGCACACATTGATTGCATGTAGCTTTTTTACCAAATTTTTTTTGTGGGTGTTTGTGATGATTTAATAAATTAAGTGTGTTAGTTCGAATGGGTGATTATAGGTATTTATAAGTTCAAATGAGGTATGGACCGTGAAATATTTTTTTTCTATACCCGAAACTAACATCTAAGCCAAAATTATGAACGTTCGAAGTTTCTCTTATTTACAACTAGTCTCTGGTAGTATGGTCATAATGCTTTACTTTAAACATTAAATGATACAAAGTTGGTGGCATTTGAAAGAAAACTCATTGACCTACAATTTCATATGTCATGGCTCACCTAATTCATTATATACTAAAGGATATGGTAGTATACTATAACACCTTGTATGCTAGAACTACCAAAATGCAGGTTTCAGAACTTGCAAGTGTCACCGACATACACCACCCACGCACTGTAGGGTGACGCACAGTCCGTCCTAGAGGTCCGTGGATGGCCACCTGCAGCCCTCCCCAGAACCACCTGCAGCCCTCCATAACTATCTGGAAGCTCCAACCTTCTCCATGTCTCGTCTACTAAATCAAGAAAAATGATTGAAAATTCACCAACAAGATAGAAGTACAAGCCGGATACAAAATACAACTGACACGATATTAGGTTTTAGGTACACAAGTTTTTCTAACATATACAAATTATTCGAGACTAGTTATATGAATCCTCGACAGAGATTTGATAGGATGCCTTAAGAGGATCTCTGTTATGAGTTCATCAGGAAGAAGAAGAGGGATTATGGAATCACTTACCATAGCAGAAGGATGCTTTTTTCTGAATGGTAGTAGTTTTGTGCCCTTAGTGTACAAGGAGTTATAGTTTGATTGCAACACAGTTTGTTACTTTAAATAGGATTCCGCTTTTTAATAGGTGTTAAAAAGGGGTGATAGATAAATACTTTCAATTAAATTCTTTAATTAATTCATTCGGATCTTCATATCTATTTTACAGTTTTATTCATCAGAGAAATCAATGGATACAATTCTGGTTGAACCGTTATATGTCATGATAACAAGGGGAAGTAAAAGTAAAATTTCATCCTTATTTAGACTGGTAACAAGGTATGGAGAAAATGGATGTAAAGAATATTAACTCCCCAAGGTCTTTAGGATGATCGATTGTGAAAATCTTTGTCCATGATACTTTAACTACACAATCCTTCATAATCCACACATCGGAATTAGTTCCGTCAAGACAATTAAGACAAAGCACAGAAAGATGACTACCTTTTCCATAACTATCCGGAAGCTCCAACCTTCTCTATGTCTCGTCTGCTAAATCAAGTGAAATGATGTTGCACATATTGAACGTATCAACATCAGCTGATAAAGCCCAATAAAGCTTTCCATCGACAAATTTACCAAGAGAATTTACTAGAAAATTCCCCTGAAACTTATTAGTTGTTCTCCAAGAATCAGCCTTCAAACTGTATATGTTGACTACAGTATCACACGAACCACTATCCTCATAAATACATTGAATAACTTCCACTTTGTAATCATCACGTGTTTCGTCATATCCAAAACCATATTTGAGATAGTAAGAGCAACCGTTCCTCAATTTAGCTCCAAGTGTAGGCAATTTCTTAGACTTCTTTACAGCGGGGTTCCATAGAACTGTCTCCTCTATCTTACTATACAGACAAATCAATCCATTGATAGAACCGACAATCCAAGTATAAATAGTGGGGTTTTCCATGGGAGAACCAATGTCAAATAGGTCGGTGCTTCGTTCTTTGTTAAGCATGGATGGGAGACAACATACCTTAAAATTGCATGCGGATTCTTGAAAAATAATCCTGTGGTGGCTGTATTCTTTGTCTTTAGCTGTTAATTTCAAATGGTTTTTTATAAACTTCGCACCGGAGATTAGTTCAAGCCATGATTTTGAAACACACATGAACTTCAACAGAGACTTTGGGGGAACCTTTAAGAGGATCTCTATGATGATTTTATGAGGAAGAACAGAGATTATCGATTCAACCATAAGTCTTATGGTGCAGGTTTTGTGTGTATTTATTGTTAGTCTAATAACAGAAATAGTCAAGGTAGGGGTAAGGTTTGCGTAGACTTATGATGTTGTTAGGTGAAGAAACAAAAATAGAAACTTATAGAGAAAGTGAATGGCTGATGGATCTTTTCTTTGTGTTATCCTATTAGACATGGCTGAGATCCCCAAGCTATGTGGCGAAGAGATCAATGTTTTTGGAGGGAAATGGTCTGTGATAACAACATCTTTCACTTTTTTTCTAATTGTTTTTCTGGATTTTATACCATAAATTACTATAATGATATGGAAGTCTTTGTGATTCTCAGTCATCTTTATTTGGTAAACCAATTTTCAATTAAGGGGCTTCAAGGTCACTTAACTTTTGAAGTGTAATTGTCTAAATATATTCATTGTTGTTATTTTTTTTAAAAAAAATGTTTTTGGCGGCTCTCTTGATTTAGGGGAAGGAGTCATAGTTTGATTGCAACACAGTCTTGAACTATAATTTTTTATTAAAATTGGAAGACTGGAGATGACATATATAGAAATCCTAATTTGGATAGAAGTAGATATTTGAAGTATAAATGGATTGGGATTAAGCATTGCCTTAAATTGTTTTTGGCTTTTGTACATAAACAGAAATCCAAATTTGGATAGAATTAGATATTTGAAGTATAAAGGGATTGGGAAGTACCGCCTAAATTCTTTGCCTATTTATATCAACTCCTTTTGCACCGTATTATTCAGACAAGTTTAAAGGATTTCGGAAGTTCCGCTTTGGCTATATATTACTCAGCTAATTAATTACTCATTCTTTCTTCTGAAACATGTCTTCGTCATCAAAAAGTGACACATTATTATGTTTATTTCTATTGTTGGGTTGCATAGGCATTGCTACGGTCACTGCAACCGAACCCAAAACAAAATCGTTTGGTACTTCTTCAATTGGATTGTGGCCCTGATGGTGGTGGCGTACTCACCCAAAAATACCATCAGCACCAACTCCATCTCCATCCTCGACTGATAATGTGGCTTCACCAATGCATATGGCTCCATCCCCAATTGATGATGTGGTTTTGCCACCACACACGACCCCGGCTTCATCCACTTCTTGCACCAAGGTGGACGATTGTGCATTAGATTTGATCACTTCCGTTTTAAAGCATAGAATTTCATTATCCACTCAATGCTGCCAAGGACTTTCAACAATTTCAGATGATTGCTTTTATAGAGAATACATGCACTCCAAGAGGGTACCATTTTTCCTTGGCAAAGTGAGAAACTATTGTAGTCATGCGGTTGATAATGCGGCTCCATCTCTATCTCCCGTTCATAATAATGCGGCTTCACCAACTCATGCGGTTCCATCTCCATCTCCTGTTGATAATTTGGCTTCACCAACTCATTCAACTCCATCCCCATCCCCAGTTGATGATGTCATTTCTCCATCGCACATGGCTCCCTCTTGGGGCCCAGCCCTGGCTCCAACCACTTCTTGCATCAAGGTGGATGGTTGTGCATTCAATTTGATCATTTCCATTTTCAAGCATAAAATTTCATTATCCACACAATGCTACCAAGTACTTTCAACAATTTCAGATGATTGCTTCTATAGAGAGTTCACGCACTCCAAGAGGGTACCATTTTTCCTACGCAAAGTGAGGAACTATTGCAGTCATCATCAAGCCTGAAGCAAGAGAATAGGATAATGCAACTTTTTTTCTCCTTTTTTTTGTTAGGTCATTTAATGTACTTTATATAGGATTCTGTCACGCCCCGATCCTACACCCTTGGTGGGACCGGCACTCGAAGACCATTGCTGGCCCCCAAGCGAACCCTTGGCCTGGCTTACTTAACTCAACGGAAACCTAACTCAACAGAATAACTTCATGCAATGAAAGGTCATAAAACAACCAACTGATAAAATCTGGCCAAAAAGGCAACTCGAGTCTCAAAATAGAATATTTACATATATACGTAGATGAGAGACTCAATACTAACTGACTGACTGTCTATGAAGCCTCTAAAATACTGAGATGGATGTTGGGACAGACCCCGCAACATCCTAATAAAGAAAAACTAAGAGAACAAAATAATCGAGTCCTCCAGAATGCAAAGAGGCTCACCACTGACTCTGGAGTGCTCGGCTGGATCAACGGCGTGCTGGATGCTGATCCTGAGTACC
>NC_064287.1:48668205-48682600 GCF_019186545.1 Solanum stenotomum | reverse complement strand
TACTTAACTTAGTGGATCCGCTAGCTTAATCTTACGTGATCATCTAAAAAGAATGACTCGTTAATTCCCATGTTTGGCTACATGGTTCTTATGGAGAGTTGAGTTAATATGAACTCGCGTCCCCAATTCGGTGCTCAATACTACTCCCAAAATACTTTAGCTCAGAAGTGTTTTAAACACATCTTTCTTTAGTTTGAGATAATTGCTCAAAATCTAGCCCAAAGGCTCACTTGGAATCGATGTTCCTTTTTCTTGAAAACTAGCCCAAAGACTCTTTTGGAATCATAGTTCCTTTCTTACTCAAATGTAAAAACATTTAGAAACTTCTTTGGGAATACATAGTTCCCTAATTACTTTTGAGAAATGAACTCAACTCTATACTCTTGGCTTAACTTGAAACTCTATACTCTTTACTCAACTTGAAACTTGAGCCTTAAAATGAAGTTAAAACGTTCAACAGACTCTTGAAAAACTTTGAAGACTTGCTTTGACTTACTTCTTAACTTCTAGACTTGACTCTAACTTCACTTGACTTTGATCCGAACTTTCCTCGAATTGAATTATGAATTCAAGGGTAAGAATCTCATGTTTATGGATGAGTTCGGGATGTTTAGATGTACCTTAGAGTGTTGAAAACAACTATAAAACATAGGTACATTACCAAGGAACATGCATGAAAAAGTGGGGAAAGAATGGGAAGACTTGGCGTCCTTGGCGCTCTGAGAGGCGCGGGGCGCCAGCCTTCAGACCTTAGAGGGGCCTGCTGGGCCCTCTGAGAGATGTGCCACCCCAAGGGCTGGACTTCAGAGTCCCTTTTGGGGCGCGCTGGCAGGCACGACGCGCCACCCCTTTCCCCAGAAAACTCGACTTTTCTCCTTCATTTTTCCAACTCTAAACCTCCTTAACTTCAATGGTTCCAGCCCCAAACACTTAGAATCATTAAACCCCTCAACATACAATAGATTTCAACTCACAAACACAACCGGAAACATGTCCCAAATCAACAAGGGACTTCAACAACAAAACCACAACTTCAACGACCAAAAACTTCAACAACACAAACAATCTTTTCTCGGATTTAAAATGCGTTTGGCGTGTGGGGGAATGAACCAACCCAACACTATGATCTCACATACCTTAATAGGGATCACCCCCGACGATATCCACTATGATCTTGACGGACTCCTTGCTCCTTCTTTTTCTCCTCTTCTTTCTCTCTTCTCTCAAAAGCCCTAACTCTCACTCTTTTAAAAAGGGAAAAACTGATTTAAAATCAGTCTTACACCTTAATATGACCAAAATAAAAGGCAAGGGAAAAGACCAAAATACCCCTACAAAATCGGGTTAACTGCCCTGCCAACAGCCCAACTTCCAAAGGGAATAATTCACTCATACGAACTCGGAATCGAGCAAACTCGGCGGCGTTGGAAAGATCATTCCAAGGGCTTTCCAAACATAACTGGAACTACACCTAACTCATCCTGAGATAGGATTTATGACTATTCAAAGTTGATCAAAAACTCACTTTTTCCCATAATTATTTTTTTCAGATTTTTAAATTCTTTCCAAAAATGACTATTTCCGATTTTTAAGCTTCTTCCTAGTTATCAACTTGTAAGATGTCACAGCTTCCTCCCCTAAATAGGTGTTAAAAAGGGGTGGTACTTAATTACTTTCAATTAATTAATTTTTATTAGTTCAATTGGATCTTCATCTCTATTTTATTGTTTAATTTAATTACTACTCTCCCCATGCATATTTATTTGTCGACTCCTAATAAATTATTTACTATATCACTTCTAGACTATTGATAATGTTAGCTATGGAAGACAATAGTGATGATTCTGATATTGAGAGCTATAGAGTATTCTCAATTCAATCCAAAGATTAATGGACATGATCCAATATTAGCTATAGAGTTGAGTAAGAATGCAGCGAGACATGGACAATGAGGCTGGTTGTATCTTTATGTCCAACAAAAAAAAAAGGTCTTACTGAAGCTTTTAATGATATTACCATATGTTATTCATCAGAAAAATCAATGTACACTGTTCTATAATCAATTAAGCTATTTTAACCGATCCCAATAGCTGAAATTGGCTAATACATAGCTTTCTTACTTCTTCCATATTTGGTTTTCCCTTTATGAATTTCCTGACTATGGTAAGCTTACAGGCAAGATTAAAGAAAGCAATCTTCGGCAGTACTAAAGAAAGCAATCTTCAGCCGATACGAAACTTCTCTAAACATTTTTTTTCACCCCAATAAATTACTAATAAGCAACCTTTATATACCCACCTCGTCAGCCTTCATGTATACTTGTTGACTGAATGGAATGATAAAGACGGATTCAAAATGTGATGTTTGTAAATTTTTATCCATGTTAAAAAGAATAAAAGGATGTAAAATAAAAGATTTGACATTATAATTCTAAATGACCATTTGATAACTTATCTAAACTTAAAAATCTAAATTAGATCCATTGTTTTGTGTAAACCTTTTTAGTTTAATTAGATATTTGAATTCCGCTAGATCATGAAGAGAAGAATTGAATATTGAATAAAACATGTCTAATTGAAGTCATCATCAAGCCTGAAGATTGATCAAATCTTAGTGAGGGTACAATAGGATAATGTAGATTTTTATTTTTGGTCAATTAGTTTTTTTTATAGGATTTTTCTCCTTAATAGGTAATTAGGTGTTAGTTAAATACTTTTAATTAAATTCTTTTATTAGTTCAATTGGATCTTCATCTCTATTTTACAGTTTAATTACTACTTTCTCCGTACATATTTATTTGTCCATGTTTGACTTGGCATACTTTTACAAATCATTTACTATATCACTCCTAGATTATTGATGATCATGTTAGCTATGGAACACAACATTTTACTTGCTAGCGTTATGGTAAACATATCAATCAACTACGCCTTGGTCCGAATAAAGTTGAGGATGGTTATATGGCTCAAGTGTTTTTTTTTAAAAAAAAAACAACTGAAAATTGGCAAAATAATTAGGCTCTTATTAAGACAACATTGCTAACTAATGGAAAAAAAATAAACACCAACAAAAAGGGAACAATACAATTAATCATTCTCTGATTTGATCCAAATGCAGGATGTTGGTTGAACCAAGTTGAAAATATTTGGACTTGAATAAGCTTTGATGCCCAAGTAATGAAAGAGTAATATTTGCGATTGACCAAACAATAGAAAAACAGCCTTGTTGTTGTGAAACATTGGAAAATACATCTTGTTTCCTAGGCAAGCTCACAAACATTGTTTTATTATTGTCTAAGCTTGTTATTCTTTACCTCTCCAACACTTCTACATTCATTTTGTACCTCCAAACCTCTACTTCCCCTTGATGTTAATATTGGTATCAGTAGGAGGGGCTTCAGAGTTTTGCTGTCTGTTCTGTTTTGCGGGACGGATGTCCTTAAAATTTTAGAATTGAACAAACTCAATTCTTTACGATAGGGGAGAAGCACAAAAAGGGAATTGGGGATACAAAATGAATTTGCTTGCAATTCATATAGGACTCATACTATTCACAAAGTTGATCAAAATAAGTAAATTATCAAAAAACATATATAGAAGGTACATGGGACACACATGCAAAGCACGTTCCTAGAAACTAGTCTCTAAAAAGATGGCGGAGATTTGTGGAAAGTCTAGTAAAAGATAGAGATTGATTTCTACAGATTTTGAAGCCTATGCAGTTGGTAAAAACATTGGAAAAGACGATGTGATTGAGATTTTATTTAAGCACCTGGACTCTTATTTGGCTTGGTTCTTTACTTATTTTGGCTGATGATTTGGATATACATGACAATGAGGCTGGCTGTACCTTTATGTCCGACAAAAAAAGGACTTATTGAAGTTTTTAATGATATACCCATATGTTATTCATCAGAGAAATGAATGTACACTATTCTATAATCAATTAAGCTTGTTGGAATGTATGCGTCCACCTATGTAGATGGGACCAAGTCCTCGACACAGTTACAGTAATAAACAATATATAACAAATACTAAAAGTAAAGATTGACAATCAACTTTACGTGAAAACCTCCTTGCTCAAGGGAGTAAAACCACGACCTGATCTCAACAGGACTTTTCAAACTGATTCCACTAATCTTCTCCAAGCAAAAGTAAAAGCCAGTTTACAAAATGAGATTAGCCTGCTAATCTCCACACTAAGCAATACCTCCTATCACTTAGCTGAGCCAGTGCAGATACAACACTGCCCACTATACTAATCCTAATCGATGAATATAGACTTTAGAGTAAGAAACTAAGTTACCCTTAACCTAGCTCTTACAATGATTCACACAAGTTTGAAACGTTTCTTTCAAAAGTGAAACAAATCCTACAATATAAGCACTATTACAAGCAAACAACATTACAGCTGGGACAGAAAGCAATAGAAGCACTTCTATCAGGTCCCTTGCTGTTTTTGAAGCTTGAAAGTATCTCTCTTTGAATGAATGAGTAGGTAATGTTGTTTGTTATTTGATATATACCATGAGGAGTTATTATCCAATGTACAAACAACCTCGTCGCTTCTGATTGGTGAAGTACTTTGCAGCTTCACCAACTTTCTGACGCGGACAACTTTATAGTTGTTCAGCACTTTGTCACTGGACGAGTACTCATACTCTGTAGAGGACCAGGTCCCTGCACTTGTGAGGAGATCATCAAAACATCTAAGAACATGAGCCCTTATCAAAGCTATTTTAACCAATCTTTGTAGCTGAATTGGCTAATAAATAGCCTTCTTAACTCTTCCATAGTTGGTTTACCCTTTATGAATTTCCCGACTATGGTAAGCTTACTGGCAAGAGTATAAAGAAAGTAACCTTCGACACTAAAGAAGACAACCAACTCCCATGTTGAATATTAATAGTAGTAGAAGCTGTCATAACTGCCAGAGTTGTTTCGACAGTAGCAGCAAATGTGGGCTTTGATGGAACAACGGTGTTTGATACGCCCCTCAATTCGTATTAGTGGTTCATTTTCTCGTTTATGCGCCTCTTAAAAAGTCATACATCAAAAGAATAATTTTCTAGTTATCCCTTACGAAACGTCTCTAAACATTTTTTTTCGCGCGGATAAATTACTAATTAACAACTTTTATATCCCTGCCTCGTCAGCCTTCATGTATACTTGTTGACTGAATGGATTGATAAAGACGGATCCAAAATTTGATGTTTGTAAATTCTTATCCATGTTAAATTAAAAAATAAAAGATTTGATATTTTAATTCTAAATGACCATTTGATAACTTATCTGAACATAAAAATCTAAATTAGATCCATTGTTTTGTGTAAACCTTTTTAGTTTAATTAGATATTTGAACACTGCTAGATCGTGAAGAGAAGAATTGTGTACTGAATAAACCATGTCTAATTGAAGCAAAATGGTTAAAACATGTCTTTGCGGGAATCAAATATGTGTCTTAAGACATGATAAGTAATTCGTAATTCCGTACATCTTTTTTTGCGCGAATTAGTAATTTTTTTTGCGCAAACTAATGAAGCTTGCCAATAACTATTATTTTTTTATATTTATTATAAATATGATTATATGAATTATCTTCCTTTTTTTATACTAAAGTTGAACAATATTTTGTTTTGATCTCTGATTCTCTGTGGGATAATTAGTATAAGACATTATAATCATGAGAAAAGACTCAAATATATCATCAAACTTTGAAAAAGGCTCATTCATGCTATCTGTTAAAAATTTGACTCATCTATGCCATTGCCGTTTGACAAACGTCTATCTATGCCATTATTTTTAAACTTCAATTTTGCAAAACCATTTTTTATCTCAACAAGACCCTAACAACTTTTAACAGTACTGTTTCAATAGGGAATGACGATTGTTGAAACATACATGAAAAACTGTGTGATTCGTAATTAAGGATTGATTGCCTCTGGATAAGTGAGTTTCCCTTTGAACTTTCCATAGTGAACATATATCGGATATACTCGGTCAATCGGTAGATTTGATATCTTTGAACCGTCAAGCTTTGGTGTATACCTAGACAACATAAGTCACACAATCAACCCTTGAACTATTTTTGGTTCTCATTGTTTTGTTCATTTCAGCCATGAACACGTCTCGGTTTATAAGTGCGTAGAGAACTGGCCTTACCGGATTCTCCTTGAAGCGGCTTACACTTCACACTTACATAGGTTATTTCTAAATGTGTTATCCTATAGATACACCATTTGATATACCCTGTATCAAACTTAGAAATCATTAAAAAGTCCTAATGCCTTTATCCTTGTTACTGAACATTGTCTTATCATGAGAATGGACCATAAAAAAATATTTTGACAATGTTGAACCGTCATCAATGACTTTGTTTGATCTCCTTGAACCTAGATCTTGGGATCTCCAGTCTTCTAGGTAGAGTTACCGCCACAATGACTTGTTCTCGGCCATAGTCCCATTCCCTTTGATAATTTATCAACTCCCTCTCTAGTTAGGCCTTTTATAAGTGGATCCGACACATTATCCTTTGACTTTACATAGTCAATTATGATAATTCCACTAGAGAGTAGTTCTCTAACGATATTATGTCTACGTCATATGTGACGAGACTTTCCGTTATACATCATGCTCCATGCCCTACCTATTGCAAATTAACTCTCACAATGTATGCATACTGGAGCGAAAAGGTTTGGGCCAAAAGTCTTTCAAGAAATTTTGGAGTCATTCAACTTCTTTACCGGCCTTATCTAGAGTGATAAAATCAGATTTCATAGTAGAGCCAGCGCTACATCTCTGTTTGGAAGATTTCCAAGAGACTGCTCCTCCACCAAGAGTAAATACATATCCACTCGTGGATTTTATTTCATTTGACCTGGTGATTCAATTTGCATCACTATATTCTTCCAATACTGTTGACTATTAGTTATAATGCAAAGCAATAATTTTTTAAGTATGTTTTAAATACTCCAAAACTCTTTTCATTGTTATCCAATGAGTTTGATTGAGATTACTCGTGAACCGACTTAGTTTATTAATAACATATGCTATATCTGATAGCGTACACTTCATGATATATATCATATTTCTCAATACTCTAGCACAATCCAATTGTGAGTCACTTTTGCCTTCATTCTTTTTGAAGTACAAATCTCACATTTATTGGAGTCTTGACAATATTGAAATCCAAATGCTTGAACTTGTCAAGTACATTTTCAATCACATCAATGTCTTTCTAGCATATGCTTAGTAGCATTTATGTCAGAAATGTCTCTTTTGATGATCAACATGTCATCAACATAAAACAAATAATGACCTTGTGATTTGGAGCGTCTTTAATGTAAAAACATTTATCACATTCATTAATCTTGAATTCATTTGCCAACATAGTTTGGTCAAAATTTGCATGTCCTTATTTGGGCGCTTGTTTTTAGTCCACAGAGTGACTTAACAAGTTTACAGACTTTCTTTTCTTTACCCGAACCACAAAGCCCTTGGGTTGTTCCATGTAAATTTCTTCCTCCAATTTTTCATTTAAAAATAATGTTTTCACATCCATTTTGACGAATTTGAAGGCCATATACCGCAGCTAGCACAATTAATATCTGAATTGATGTAATCCTAGTTAGTGGCTATTATGTGTCACACAAGGTTTTCTTATTGTCTAAAGCCTATGACAACAAGTCTTGCTTTGTATTTTCCAATAGTTTCATAAAAAATCTTTTCCTTTTGTAGATCCATTTTGAACCCAAAGGTTTATTTCATGGAGGAAGATCAACTAACTCTCAAGTATGGTTGCTCAAGATTGAATCTATCTTACTATTGACAACCTTTTCTCCAAGAGAATGAGTCCATAAAGGACATAACTTTTAGAATATATGAGACTCATGTCACGCCCCGAGCCTACACCTTGGACGTGGCCGGCACTCGAAGACCATTGCTGGCCCCCAAGCGAACCCTTGGCCTGACTTTCTTAACTCAGCGGAAACCTAACTCAACAGAATAACTCCATGCAATACAAGGACATAAAACAACTTAACTGATAAAATCTGGCCCAAAAAGGACAACTCGAGTCTCAACTAACTCAGGAGTACTCCGCTGGATCAACGGCGTACCGGATGCTGACTTTGGGTACCTATGTTTGCATCATCATAAGATGCAGGCCAACTGGAATCAGTACATTGAATGTACAAGTATGCGAGCTAGAAAGCTAAACCACAACTTAAGCTTGAAAAGAGTAAAAAGGAACTCTTACCTTGGCTCTGTTCAACTCATGAATAACTAAACTCAATATATAAAGCAATAAGACACATGCAATATATAAAGCTTGTAAAACATGGTAAACAACTTAGTTCGTTAATGATTAAAGCAATAACAAACTCAACTTTACTTATATAAAAGTAATATAACTTTAGTGGGAGATTCTTTAACCGACAACCACCACTATGAGCCTTAGTGGTGGTACAACGTTTTACCTCACGTTGCCCAAGGACCATCCTACACCTTGCCATGATATAGGAAGCTAACTTTACCAAGTGGATCCACTAGCTTAACTTTACGTGATCATCTAAAAAGTATGACCCGTTAAATCCCATGTTGGCTACATGGTTCTTATGGATAGTTGAGTTAATATGAACTCGTGTCCCCAACTCGGTGCTCAAGACTACTCCCAAAAATAATATACTTTAGCTCATAAGTGTTTTAAACACCACTTTCTTTAGTTTGAGATAATTACTCAAAATCTTGCCCAAAGGCTCTCTTGGAATCGATGTTCCTTTTTCTTGAAAACTAGCCCAAAGGCTCTTTTGGAAAACATGGTTCCCCTCTTACTCAAATGTAAAAACATTTATAAACTTCTTTGGGAATACTTAGTTCCCTAATAACTTTTGAGAAATGAACTCAATTCTATACTCTTGACTTAACTTGAAACTCGATACTCTTTACTTGACTTGAAACTCTATACTCTTTACTTGACTTGAAACTCTATACTCTTTACTTGACTTGAAACTCTAACTTCACTTTGACCCTGATCCTAACTTTCTTGAATTGAATTATGGATTCAAGGATCATAATTTGTGTTTAGAAGGACCTCCTGATGTTAAGGAATGATTTAGGACAGCCAAACTTAAGAACAATTATGAAATTAAATTTTGAAAACAGTGGAGTCCGCATCCTGTCCGCGACGCAGAGCAGAATTTGTTCACAGAGGAAACAAGTCTGCGACGCAGACTTGCTTCATGCAAGCTGCTCGACTTTCTCCTTCACGTTACCAACTCTAAACTCCCTTAATTTCAAAGGTTATTTACCCAAACACTTGGGATCATTAAAACCCTTAATATACAATAGATTCAACTCGAAAATACAACCGGAAACATGTCCCAAATCAACAAGAACTTCAACAACACAATCCACAAACTTCAATAAACACAACCACAAACTTCAACAACACAATCAATCTTTTCTCGGACTTAAAACGAGTTTGACGTGTGGTGGAAAGAACCAACCCAACACTATGAACTCACATACCTAGTAGGGATCACCCCCCGACGATATCCACGACGATCTTTGACGAAACTTAGCTTGATCTTCTCTTTCTCCTCTTCTTCTCCTCTTCACTCACAAACCCTTACTCACTCTTATAAAAGGGAAAACTAATTTAAATTCAGTCTAACACCTTAATATATATCCAAAAGACAAGGCTAGGGAAAAGACCAAAATACCCTTACAATTTCCGGACTGACTTCCCTTACCAACAGCCCAACTTCGAAAGGGCATAACTCACTCATACAAACTCAGAATAGAGCAAACTCAGCGGTGTTGGAAAGATCATTCCACGAGTTTCGCAAACATAACTGGAA
This sequence comes from Solanum stenotomum, assembly GCF_019186545.1. Classification (NCBI taxonomy): domain Eukaryota; kingdom Viridiplantae; phylum Streptophyta; class Magnoliopsida; order Solanales; family Solanaceae; genus Solanum; species Solanum stenotomum. Next base: position 48,672,741 of record NC_064287.1, on the reverse strand, counting down.
CTACTCCCAAATCATCCTGAGCTAGGAGTTATAACTGCTCAAAGTTGGCCAAAAACTCACTTTTTCCCCATACTAACCAAATTTTTTTCCAGACTTAAATTCTTTCAAAAAAATGACTATTTCCAATTCTAAGCCTCTTCATAGTTATTTCAAATTGTCGGATGTTACAACTCATTTTCAAGAAGAAATGTTACAAAATCAAACTCGTAGGAAGTAATTTGTCCATTGACATTTAATACGCCTCCGAATCTCTTTATTAAGTACATTCTCCTTTGGTCCTTTCCAAGGTCGTTTAGACCTTTCACTTGACTATCCGACGGTTCGGGCTTATGAACCATAAATCGACATGCTTTCCTATTTGTAGCATATCCAATGAACATACAATCTAAAGTCTTAGGTCCTATTTTGACCCGTTTGGAAATAGTTCCCTCATTTCCATTTCTCATATGAAATAGACTGTATTGAAAATTGTTTGATCACTATCTTTCAAAAGTTATTGTTTGTATTAACTTTAAGGGACGACAAACAATTCTCTATCAGGATACAACAAAGCCTGAACAAACACAACTTTCTGTTGCTCCCTTCTTAACAAACAAAAGTTTTTTTTTAATTTATTTGTTACTCCCTTTACTAACAAACAAAACTTTTTGTTTCTCTCTTTCTGAACAGACAATTTTTTTGTTGTTCTCTTTTGCTATAATGATAGCACCCTCCCCCCCCCCCCACAAATTTTGTGGTAAACCTAAACTTATAAATAGGACATTCAACATTTCCTTCAAAGTTTGGTTTTTTTCTGTAACATCCGACAATTTGAAATAACTAGGAAGACGCTTAAAAATTGGAAATAGTCATTTTTGGAAAAAAAATTCAAAATCTGGAAATTTGGTTTAAGTGTGGGATATCATTGAGTTTTGGCCAACTTTGAGCAATCATAACTCCTAGTTCAGGATAAGTTAGGAGTAGTTCTAATTATGATTGTGAAGCTTGTGGGATGATCTTTCCAACGCCACCGAGTTTGCTTGATTTCGAGTTCGTATGAGCAAGTTATGCCCTTGGAAAGTTGGGCAGTTGGCAGGGAATCCGTCCGGAAATTTTAAGGGCATTTTGGTCTTTTCCCTAGCTATTTCCATTGGGGTTATATTGTTGTGTTAGGCTGATTTTTGGATCATTTTGTCCCATTTTAAAAGAGTGAGGGTGAGGGTTTTGAGTGAAGAAGAGAAGAAGAAGAGAAGAAGAGGAGAACGAGGAGATCAAGCAAGTTTCCGTCGTGGATATCGTCGGGGGTGATCCCTACTAGGTATGTGAGTTCTTAGTGTTGGGTTGATCCTTTCCCCCACACGCCAAGTTCGTTTTATTTCCGAGAAAAGCTTGGTTGGGTTGTTGAAGTTGTTGGTTGTGTTGTCGAAAGTTCTTGTTGGTTTAGTACATGATTTGATTGTGTTTTTGAGTTGAATCTTTTGTATATTGAGGGATTTTATGATCCATAGTGTTTGGAGTTGAAATCCTTGAAGTTAGGGTGGTTTAGAGTTGGAAAAAAGAGGGTGAAAAGTCGAGTTTTCTGGGGAAAGGGGTGGCGCGTCGCGCCTGCCAGCATGCCCCAAAAGAGCTTCTGAGCTTTCTCCCTTAGGGCGCTGCGCCTAGCAGAGCGCCAGCAGGTCCCCTCTGAGCTTCAAGGGCTGGCGCTCCGCGCCTTGCAGAGCGCCAAGGATGCCAAGTTCCCCCATTCTTTTCATACTTTCTCATGCATGTTCCTTGGTATTGTACCTATGTTTCCAAGTTGTTTCCAACACTCCAAGGTACATTTAAACATCAAGAACTTGTCCATAACATGTGGTCAAACACCTTGAATTTCATAATTCCAATTCAAAGAGAGTTAGTTTCCAAGTCAAGTGAAATTAAGAGTTAAGTCTAGAAGTTAAGGAAGTGAGTCAAAGCAAGTCTTCAAAGTTGTTCAAGAGTCTTTATTGAACGTTTTAACTTCATTCTAAGGCTCAAGTTTCAAGTCAAGCGAAGAGTATAGAGTTTCATGTTAAGTCAAGAACATAAAGTTGAGTTCATTTCTCAAAGTTATTAGGGAACTATGTATTCCCAAAGAAGTTTTAAAGAAATGTTTTTACATTTAAACAAGGTTGGAAACTGAGATTTCCAAAGAGCCTTCGGGATAGTTTTTAAGTAATTATCTCATATCAGCAGGAAGAAATATGTTTTTAAAAACATAAGAGCCAGTACATTTTTGGGAGTAGTATCGAGCACCGAGTTGGGGGAGCGTTCAAGGAACCCACAGCCCCCATAGAACCATGTTAGCCACCATGGGTAGAAAAGGATCATACTTTTTAGATGAATCCTTTTCAGATTAGACTAGTGGATCCATTAGGCAGTTCAGGTCTTATACCTTTGGCCGGGTATAGGATGCTCTGACAACGTGAGGTCGATCGCTGTATCATCACTATAGCTTTTATATGATGGTTGTCGGTTAGAGAAACTCCCACAATAGTTATTATATTTTCATACATAGAAATTATTGTATTTTTATATACATCAGTTCATTTGTATTTCTATATACATCTCAGGCTTATTGTATCTTTGTATACACACAGAGTCTATAGCATGTTATAAACAATATTTCTTTATATTGTACTTGTTTTAAAATTGTCTTATATTGAAAGAAGTCAGTCAGGTTGAGTTGAGTTGAGCCAGGTAAGCTTTTCAGTTTTTTCCAGATTTCCTTCTAGCCTTTGTTGCTTAGTTTTCCAGCTCGCATACTCGTACATTCCATGTACTGATGCCAGTTGGCCTGCATCATATTATGATGTAGACACAGGTATCCAGGATCAGCATCCAACACGTAGTTGATCCAGCTGAGCACTCCAGAGTCAGTGGTGAGCCTCCTTGCATTTCGGAGGACTCAATTATTTTGTGTTCTTAGTTTTGTTTTATTAGGGTGTTGCGGGGTTTGTCCCAACATCCATCTCAGTATTTTAGAGGCTTCATAGACAGTCAGTCAGTTAGTTTTGAGTCTCTCATCTATGTATATATGTAAATATTCTGTTTTGAGATTTGAGTTGCCTTTGTGGCCAGATTTTATAAGTTAAGTTGTTTTGAAATCTTGCGTTTGCATGGAGTTGTACTCTTGAGTCAGGTTTCCGCTGAGTTAAGAAAGCTAGGCCAAGGGTTCGCTTGGGCCAACAATGGTCTCCGGGTGCCGGTCCCTCCCAGGGTGTAGGCTTGGGGCGTGACAAACTTGGTATCAGAGCACAGAGTTCAAGAGTCATAGGGAGTCTATGAAGCCGTGTCTGTAGAGTCCTAGTTATCGGTGTGAAGCGCGCCACATCTATAATTGGGAGGCTACAACATTTAGGAAGATTTCTCATTAGATTGAGGTGAGAATGTACAGTAATTTGATGGATGATTCCATTTTCCAATTATATTTCTGCAAAAGAAGATTCTTATTCTCCAAATCTACCACTTCTAATCATGACAATCTTTTTATCCAACTGATTTTCAACTTCAGTTTTATATTGCATATATGTTTCTATTGTTTCATCCTTACCATTCAACAAATAAACATAACAATATCTAGTTGATAATGCGGCTTCACCAACTCATGCGGTTCCATCCCAATCCCAATCCCCGGTTGATGATGTCGTTTCTCCATTGCACATGGCTTCCTCTTGGGGCCCAGCCCCGGCTCCAACCACTTCTTGCATCAAGGTGGACGGTTGTGCATTCAATTTGATCACTTCCGTTTTCAAGCGTAAAATTTCATTATCCACACAATGCTGCCAAGTACTTTCTACAATTTCAGATGATTGCTTTTACAAAGAGTTCACGCACTCCAAGAGGGTACCATTTTTCCTATGCAAAGTGAGGAACTACTGCAGTCATCATCAAGCCTGAAGCAGATTTTTTCATTCTCCTTTTTATTGTTTTGGTCATTTAGCTTATTTTATTTAGGATTTTTCCCCTTAATAGGTTTCTAGGTGTTAGTTAAATACTTTCGATTAAATTCTTTAATTAGTTTAATTGGATTTTCATCTCTATTTTACAGTTTAATTACTACTCTCTCCGCGTACCTTTAATTGTCCATGTTTGACTTGACACACTCCTTTACTATCACTCCTAGACTATTGATAATGTTAACTATGGAACACAACCTTTTACTTATTTGTGATATGGTAGACATATCAATCAACTAGACCTTGGTCCTAATAAAGTTGAGTACAGTTATATGAATCTTCCGCAACTATTCCTTTCTATTCGACCCCAACATCCCAACAAATTAATTAATAAGTAAGAAGACTTACCATGACAATTTTACACTAGCTATCAACCTGCCACAGTCGTACAACCTACAAGTAAGACTTTGTTAGCTCAAAATAATGGAAAATCAAATTACTAAAACTTCTGATTTGATTCACTACTTTCTGAATAGTTTATTGTTTATAGGTTCTGAGCATCAAATTTCTTTATTCTGGCCGCAATGTTGTATTTGATTATTAGGACAAGCATTCATTAGTGGCAGACTGGCAGCTTAGA